>NC_045454.1:30201524-30223860 GCF_002776525.5 Piliocolobus tephrosceles | reverse complement strand
GAAGGAAGGAAGGAAGGAAGGAAGGAAGGAAGGAAGGAAGGAAGGAAGGAGAGAGAGAAAGAAAGAAAAAAAAGAAAGAAAGATATTTCATAATACTCTGGTGGCCAAGTCTTACGTAGAAGACTCGCATCACCTGGGTGGCAGCCCCAGCTATATGTCACAAAGCAAAATGTTTATAGGGCCCAGGCCAGAGAAAAAGAGTGTCATCACATAGGTGCTGGACCCACTGATACATCACAATTCCTATTTAATCAGAGTCTAAGCAGTAGAGGAAGTCACATCACCTACATGCTGCATTCAGCAACATGTCACAATATCCCCTGAGAGGACAACCGAGGAAGAAAAGTCACATCACCTAGGTAAAAGGCCCAGAAATATATATATATATATATATATATGTATATATTTTTTTTTAGGTGGAGTCTCGCTCTGTCGCCCGGGCTGGAGTGCAGTGTCCGGATCTCAGCTCACTGCAAGCTCCGCCTCCCGGGTTCACGCCATTCTCCTGCCTCAGCCTCCCGAGTAGCTGGGACTATAGGCGCCTGCCATCTTGCCCGGCTAGTTTTTTTGTATTTTTTAGTAGAGACGGGGTTTCACCATGTTAGCCAGGATGGTCTCCATCTGCTGACCTCGTGATCCGCCCGTCTCGGCCTCCCAAAGTGCTGGGATTACAGGCTTGAGCCACTGTGCCCAGCCAGAAATATTTTATAATGTGATCTTTTTGTAAGGCTCAGGCAGAAAATAGGAGTCAGATAACGTAGGAGCTGGGCCCAGCTATACTACAGTAGGTAAGGCCTTGGCATGAGAGGAGAGTTGCATCAGATAGGTGCTGGGTCTAGAGATATGTCACATTTCCTACTGTGGACAGGTCCAGAAAGATAAGGAGAGACCTATCATTTAGGCGATTGGCCCAGAGATATGTCACAATGACCACTTGGGCAAGAACCAAGTAGAAGAGTGACATCTCCTATGTGCTGGGCCCAGCAATAAGTGTTCTTGCTTCTATTAGCATGATCCAGGCCCAAAGATATATTACAATCTAACCTATGGACAAAGTGAAGATAAGAGAGGAGAGTCACATAAAATAGTTGATTGGCAGAGAACTCACATCATCTAGGTTTAGGGCCCAGCAATATGTCACAATGTCATATGTGGGCAAGTCCAAGAAAAAAAAAAACAGTAATATCCCATTGTTGCTTAGTTCAGTAATATTTCAAAATATTTCCTGCAGGAAAAACTAAGAAATAAAAGAAAAGTCAAGTCAGCTCTATGCTGTGAAAGGTGACAATTCTTCCTGTGAGCAGAGACCAGGTAACACAAGAGAGTCACATTACCTGTGGCATTGGTGCAAAGACATTTCAAAATGTCCACTGTAGACAAGGCCCAGGCATAAAAGTTACATTCCCTGAGTGTTGAACCCAGCAATAGGTCACAATGGCCCAAGTAGGCACATCCCAGGCAGAAGAGTCACAAATTGTCAGTACAGAGCCCAGCAATATGTCACAATGTCCCCTGAAGGCAAAACCTAAAAGAAGAGAGTCACATAAGGTAGGTGCAAAGCATGGCAGTATGCTACAGTTTCTCTGTAAGCAGGGACCAGGCAGAAAAAGAGAGTCACATCACCTGGATGCTGAGCCCAATAATTTGTCAACAGTCTGTCCTGTAATAAAGACCCGGGCAGGAAAAACACATCATCTTCTTACTGACCACAGCAATATGGCACAACTGTCCATGCAGGCAGGGTGCAGGCAGAAGAAGAGAGTCACATCTCCTAGGTAAAGAATGCAGACTTGTCACAATGCCATGTGTAGGAAGGGCCCAGGTAGGAGACTCCCACCCCTTAGGTGTTGAGTTCAGCAATACGTCACAAAACCCAAAGATGCAGAGCCTGAGAAAAAGAGGAGAATCACATCCCCTAGATGTGAGGCCAGTGACGTGTCACAATTTCTCGGTGAGCAGAAACCAGGCAGGAGAAAAGAGTACATCACCATGGTGATGGACATTGAGTTATGTCACAAAGTCCGCTGTAGGCAGGCCCAGAATAAAAAGTTACATCACCTGGCTGTTGAACCCAGCAATAAGCAACTATGTCTAATGTGATAAATTGTGCCACAGCATGGCACAACATGTAAGGTATGTTTGGCAGAGTCAAAAAACATGGGTGAGGATTCAGCAATAATTGACAATACCCAAACTTTGTGGAGTCCCAAGAAGAGGAGAATCAAAGCACTGAGGTGCTTCATGGAGTGATATATCACAATCTTACCTTTGGACTGAGACCAGGCAGCAAAATCAAATCACTTGAGTGCTGAACGTAGGCATATGTAACAATCACACCCACAGGAAGGTCCAGTAATGAATTCACAATCCTGCACAAGTCCCAGTTCTAGGTATGAGAGTCACCACATTTCCTATGTTGGCTCAGTGTAAGGTAGTGACAGTCTCACCAATGAACTGGATTGGTGAATGAGAGCCTTCATTCCTCCTGTAAACTGTGTTCACTCTGGCCCTAAGCCCAGGTAGTGTTTTCATGGGTTCAGACAGAATTCTTACCTGCCAATGGACTGGGTGTAGAAATAAGTCTTTATTTCAACTCTGGCTGGATGTTCACATATGACATTCACGATTTCAACTGAGGACTATGTCTGTGTGAAATTCGGAGCCTTACCAGTGGGTTCTGTCCATGTGTGAGGGTGACAATCCTAACAATTGGTGGAGTGTGTACATGAGAACCACGATCTCACCTGTGTGCTGAACTCTGAAATGACACTCTCTGTGCCATGAGAGATTTATATAGTATGCAAGGAATCGGTAATTCCCTGTGACTTTGTACAAAAAGGAGACCCAGGATCATAATCTCACATTGGTGAGACTGTCACTACCTTACACTGAAACATAGGAAATGTGGTGACTCTCATACCTAGAACTGGGACCTGTGTGGGATTGTTAATTCATTACTGGACCTTCCTGTGGGTGTGTTTGTAGCTAGGCCTAGCTATAAAAGACAGCATCTCTCCTGTTAGATGGGTGGAGGTATGAGAGTCACCATTGCACCTGTGAGCTAGGCCAAAATATATTTTACAATCCCACCTGTGAATAGGCAGAGAGGAGAAGAGTCACATCACCTGGGTTTTTGGCCAGGAATACATCACAATCTTTACTGAGGGCAGGGACCAGACAGCACTGTCACATCACTTTAATACTCAGCCAGGAATACGTTACAACCTTTTCCTGAAAGCAGGACACAAGCAGCAGAATCACATCACCTGGGTGCTGAGCACAGCAATAGGTAACAACACTTTCTATTGCAAAGGGCTGTGCATGAGAGATGCATCACTTGGTACCTGAGCCTAATGATAATTCAATATTTCTTGTGGGCAGAGTGCATGCAAAAATGGAGAGTCACATCTCCTAGGTGATTGATGCAAAGATATATCACAAGGTCCTCTATAGAAAGAGCCCTGGCAGAAGCCTCCCATTTTACAGGTGTTGGGCCTAGTAATATGTTCTACCATGCAAAATATTCAGGACTTAGGGAAAAGAAAGGAGTCACATAATCTGAGTGCAGAATTTAGCAATACGTCACAATGCAGTGGGCAGTACCGAGGCAAGAAAAAAGACTCACATCACCTGACATGTGGGTGGAAGGCCCAGCCATATGTCACCATGACACCTGTGGGCAGCATCAAGGCTGGAAAAGAGAGTCACATCTTTGAGGTGCAGAGTCAAGAGATATGTCACAGTCTCATCTGTGGGCTGAGCCAAAGCTGGAGCATAAAATCACTAAATGCTTAGCAGACACATTCAATTGCATCTGAAGGAAAGTCTAGGATGAGATTAGAAATTCCATACATGTCCTGGTTCTACATATGAGAGTCAACACCTCCTGTATGTTGGGTCTAAGTACAGAAGTAACAATCTCAATAGCTGACAGAATTTTTGCAAAAAAACCACAAATTCTTCTGCAGACTGTGTTCTGTCAGTGCAGTCAAAGCCTCAAATGTGTTCTGAAATTTGATCTGAGGGTTGCCAGGCCACCTGTGGACCAGGCCCATATATGAGAGTCAATTCTCCAATTTTCAACAGCCTCCACGTGTGAGATTCAGAACAACAGTGGGATATGTTTATGTGGGAGAATGACAATCTTTATTGTTGTCTGAGTGTGCATTCAAGAGACACTATCTCACCTGTGTACTGTGTAATCCTATGACACTCTCTGTGTCACCTGAGGGCTTTATACAATATGCAAGAGTAGTAATCATCTGTGACCTTTGTACAAGAAGGAAATCCAGAACCTTTTCTGTGGTTCTAAGCCCAGAGTCAACATCTCTCTAACTGGCTGAGTCCAGATAAGAGAGTCCTCAGCTTCCTATGAGCTGGGTTTGGAAATGAGTCACCATCTCAACTGTGGTCATATATTCACATATGACAGTCAAAGTTCCAGCTGTGGAGTGCATTCATGTGAGATTCAGGACCTCACCTGTGGGCTCTGTCCGTGTGTGAGGGTGACAATTCTAAAGGTTGGTGGGGTCTGCATAGGACAAACACAATCTCATCTGCATGGTGGACCCCGTTATGACATTCTCTAACACACTGGGGCCTTATATATGTGAGAGAGTAATGGTAATACTCCAAGACTTTTGTACAGAAAGAAGAGGCAGGATCTTCTTTGTTTTCCTAAGCGTAGTTATGAGCAACATTATCTCTCCTACTGCCTTCTTGGAGGTGTGAAAGTCATCATTACATCTGTGTGCTTGGCCAAGTTATATGTCACAATTACACCTGTGGGTAGAGAACAAGCACAAGAGTCACATCAACTGTGTGCTGGGCCAGGGTTATGTCACAATCTTCCCTGAGAGGATGCACAAGGCAGGAGAGTCACATCACAGGGTACTCAACCAGAGATGTTACAATCGTTTCCTGAAAGCAGAGCACAGGAAGAAGAGCAAGATCACCTGGGTGCTGGGCTCAGAAATATATCATAAGGCTCACTGTGGGCAAAGCCCAGACAGGACAGACGAAACACCTGGTTGCTGGACCCAGCAATATGTCATAATCTGCAGGCAGAAGTAGAGGGTTTCAGCTCCCAGGTAATGGATACAAAAATACATCCCAAGGCCCTCTGTGGGAGCGGCTCAAGCAGAAGCCTTCCAACCCGTAGGTGTTTGCTTCAGTAATATGTCGCAATAACCAAAATACACAAGTCTCAGGCAAGTGAAGAGAGTCACATCACCTAAGTGCTGGGTCCGGTGACCTGTCACAATCTTCTTTTGGCAGTGCTCAAGCAGAATAGAAAAGTCATATCACCAAGATAATGAATGAAAACATGTGTTAGAATATTTCTGTGAGAGCCCATGCAGGAAAGTCGCATCACCATGTTGTTGGACCCACAGATATATTGAAATATATGATGTATGCAGGTCTCAAGTGGGAGAGGAGAGTAACATCACTTAGGTGCTAGATGCACCTAAATGCACATGACAATTTCTCCTTAAGCACACCGCAAGCAGTAGCAGAGAGTCCCATCACCTAAGTTCTTGGTCCAGCAGTATTTCACAATATTCCTGAGGGGAGGGCCTAGGCAAAAAGTCACATTACCTAGGTGACAAGCCTAGAGATATGTCACAATGTCCCTTGTGGGTAGGGCTCATAAACAAGAGGAGAGACATAGCCTTGGTGCTGGGCTCAGGTTTATGTTCCAAACACCCCAGTTGGAAGAAGCCAAGATGAAGAGGAGTCACATCACATAGGAGCTATGTCAAGTGGCATATCACAATTCCCACTTTGGAGAAACCCCAGAAGAAGAGTCACATCATCTAGGTGGGAGGCCTAAATGTATATCACAGTGACTCCTGTGTGCAGGGACCAGGCAGAACCATCATCTACCTTACCATCTCCTTTTCCTCCCTCAGCCCTGCTGTTACTGGGTAATGGTGCCAAGAGGAGACAGAAATTTTCCCTTAGGCCCCTCCCCCAATAAATTGGGAAGAAGGCAGAGGATATACTACACTTATGGGACTTTGCCTTAGGCAAGCAGCATTAGAGGGTAGCTCTTGGACAGGTGCAGTGACTCATGCCTGTAATTTCAGTACTTTGGGAGGCTAAGGTGAGTCGATCACGAGGTCAAGAGCTCAAGACCAGCCTGGCAAACATGTTGAAACCCTGTCTATACTAAAGATACAAAAATTAGCTGGACATGGTGGCATGCACATGCAGTCCAAGCTACTCAGAGACTGAGGTGGGATAATCGCTTGAACCAAGGAGGCGGAAATTGCAGTGAGCCAAGATTATGCCACTGCACTGCAGTCTGGTGACAGAGTGAGACTCTGTCTCACAAAAAAATAAATAAGTAAAAGAAAAAAAGGCAGCTCTTGACTTGCACAGTGATAGAAGATCAACAAGGCAATCTGGTACATTAATCCATTACTTTCAACACTTATCATCGGGGGAACCCAACCCCAGTATTTCAACGTAGGTTTTTTCTATTTTCCCTAAGTGTTGGCCAGTCTGAGAAATAAAGAGAAAGAGTACAAAGAGAGGAATTTTGCAGCTGGGCCGCTGGGAGTGACATCATGTATCAGTAGGTCTGTGATGCCCACCTGAGCTGTAAAACCAGCAAGTTTTTATTGAGGGTTTCAAAAGGGGAGGGGATGTATGAACAGGGAGTATGTCACAAAGATCACGTGCTTCAAAGGGCAAAAGGGAGAACAGGCTTTTCTCCCCGGTAGAAAAGAATTTCCTAATTGCAAGATCATCCGTTATATGGGTGACATCTTACTGCCAGCCCCAACACAGCCAATACTTTTGTGTTTATATGCCTCTGTCAAAAGGAACACACAGTTAAGAGGGTTAATCACAGCACCTGAAAAGGTACAGCTGTCCTCCCCTTGGAAATATCTTGGATACATACTAACTTCCCAGTCAATACGACCTCAAAATGTTAAATTGAATACTAACAACTTACACACCTTAAACAATTATCAAAAATTACTAGGTGATATTAACTGGCTTCACCCCACCTTGGACAAAACTACTGATAAGTTACAGAACCTGTTACAGCTCTCATTAAGTCCACTCTTGAGCCCACCCTGTGTGCTCTTTACCTTCGACTTCAGCAATTGCTGGATCAATGAACAAATTCTATTTTTAGTACAAATATTCGGGACCACAGCTTGCTGCCTGCCTGGTCCACTAGTTTATGGCAGTGATCAAGCCGACCTGCAGGTTATGATGTCACTGCTTGACCAAGTCACTCAATCACATTTATGTTTCCACAAAAATTGGAGAAACTTAACTAAACAGTTTCAACTTACCCAAAGACTAGCTTAAAAAATTGTTTACAATGGCCAGATTGCCAACTCACAGGCACATCCTCCCCTTCAACAGGTGTTAACTCTAGAGGGCTAGAATCTAATGAGTTATGCCAAACAGATGTTACTCACTTCTCTGAATTTGGAAAACTAAGATATGTACATGTATTTGTTGATACCAATTCCCACCTAATTAGCACTCATGCTTTTTCTGGAGAGTCCACCCAATATGTCATTAAACATCTTTTGGTAATGTTTGCCAAACATTAAAAATTAAAACTAATAATGGTCCGGGTTATGCCAGCTCACAATTTCAACAATTTTGTCACACACGGAATGTCCAACATTCCACAAGTATATCCCGCATAACCCCCCAAGGACAGGTCATAGTAGAATGTGCCCACTCCATCCTTAAAAATATGCTCCGAAAACAAAAAAGGGAGAATATGAGTAATGACCCTGCAACAGTATTGGCACAAGCCTTATTTACTCTTAATTTCTTAAATTTAGATGACAAATTTCAATCAGCTATAGAAAAGCACTTTGCAAAAATCACTCATGATATAAAACCTTCAGTTCCGTGTAAAGATGTAAATAGTAATGTATGGTATAGTTCAAATAATTTGTTAACGTGGGGAAGAGGATATGCTTATGTTCACATCCCCTCAGGTCATCTTTGGATTCCAGCCCAACTCATCAAATCATACCATGGCATGGCTGGGACCCAACCTGGTATCAAAAATAAAGGAAATGACCCTGAAGGACCTGCAGACCCAGACGATGGGGCTTCCTTGGACAAAACAGGCCCCAGCCATTATGCCAAAGGAGACAACTGAGGAGGCTGAGGGAATTGTGCTCTGGAAAAAAAAAAACCATTCACTCCAGAAAATCTGTTCCTTGCTATGCTCTCTGTTGTACATTGCAACTCACGTAGGGTATTGGTTTTTCTTATTCTCTCACTTTGCCTGCAATTGGTACCTGCTACACTCTATTAGGCCTATCTTCTAGATCCGACTTTCTTCCTCCCTGTTACGTGGGCAGACACTCCCTTCCCAGCTTCTAACATCGTGACTGCCTGGCTAGGAGGGATTGACATACCCCCAGTGGAGTTTCTAAGTAACAGCCCTATAGAAAAATGTGCAAAAACACCTCTCCTGGATAGACCCCCACTCCTGGGGGTCACTCTTTGATTGGAAAAGAATATTACTGATTATACTCATGTTTGTCTTCTGTGATTTACTAATTCTAGAATGCAAAGCCGTAACATGAACTGTAACCACTGTGCCTGTCTAACCTTTCACTGCACACATCTATTCTCTTCAATCAACAAAACTTGATGCAAATAATAGAAAAGGGGGAGATGTAGGAGATCGGTTAAAGTGGTGAGAGAAAATACAGAAAAAGGGGCAGACCTTCTGAAAAGCCAGAAGGCTCTGCATAGCTATGGGGGAGAATAGCTGAAAGCAGCTGTTCTCTAACCCTGAAGCAGAGGGTGAGGAGAATGTGCAAGAGAGTGAGGGGTAAGTTATCTTCATCAGGCTTATTTGTCCGAAGTTGTGCAGGAGCTGACCTTTGAACATCCTCGTTCCCTGAGCATGACGTTCCCTGAAAGGGGAAAAATAAATGTTAATTACCTACAGATTGTGTTTGCTCCAGGATTTTGGCATTGTGCCTGCATTGAATAAAAGCAAGCAGCTCCAGCTTCTTGGGCTGCACTTTGGCCACTAGAGGCAGGCAGAACCCCTAGCTACTCTTACACTGTATACCTATGTCTGAGTACTCCTTTTATCTGTCGATCTGCCAGGGTCTGCCAGACAGACCTGGCACTCTTCTTCTTTTCCTCCTCCTCTCCTGCTCCTCCTCCTCCTCCTCTCCTCTTCGGTTCCTCCTCCTTCTCCTCCTCTCTTCTCCCTCCTCCTCTCCTCCTCCTCCACCTTCTTTCCTCTTCCTCCTTTTCCTTTTCCTTTTTTCTCCTCCATCCTCTTCACCTTGCATTTCTTCTCCTCCTCTTCTCCTTTTCTCCTCTGCTGCTGCTCCTCCTTCTTCTCCCATTTTCCTCTTCCTCCTCTCCTCCTATTCCTTCTCCTCCTACTCCTTCTCCTCCTACTCCTCTTCCTACTTCTCCTCTCCTCTTCCACCTCTTTCTCCTCTTTCTTTTCTCCTCATCCTTCTTTCCTCCTCCTTCTATCATCCTCTCCTTTTCCTCCTCCTCTCTTCCTCCTTCTCTCCTTCTCTCCTCCTTCTCTCCTTCTCTCCTCCTCTTCCTCCTCCTTCTTTTTCCACCTCCTCTCCTCCCTCTCCTCTCCTCCTCCTCTCCTCCTCCTCCTCCTACTCTCTTCTTCCTCCTTTTCTTTCTTCTTTCCTCCTTGTCCTTCTGTGCTCCTCCTCTTTCTCTCCTTCTCGTCCCCCTCATCACCTCCTTTTCCTTTTACTCCTCTCTTCCACCTCCTTCTTTCCCTCTCCTCCTCTTTTCTGCTCTAGTCCTTTTTTTCTCCCCTCCTCTTCCTCCTCTTTTCTTTTACTCCACCTTCTTCTCTCTTTCTACTCCTCTCCTCTTTCCTCTCTCATCCTGCTTTCCTCTTCTCCTTTTTCTCCTCCTCTCCCTCTCCTTCTTCTCTCCTTTTTCTCTTGTCCTTCTTTTCCTTCTCCTCTCCTCTTTCTCTCTTTTCTCCTCTTTCTCCTCCTTCTCTCTTCCTTCTCATCTCCTCCTCCCCCCTTCCTCCTCCCTTCCTCCTGTTCTTCTTTTTTCTCTCATCCTCCTACTCCTTCTACTCTACTCGTCTTCCTTTTTTCTTTTTCTCCTCCTCCTTCTCCTCTCCACCTCCTTTTATTTCTGCTCTCTTCCACCTTCTTCCCCTCCTCTCCTCCTTCCCCTCCTCCTCCTTCTCCTTCCCTCTGCTTTCTCCTTCTCTTATTTTGTTCCCCCCGTTTCTTCTATTTTTCACCTCCTCCTCCCCTCTGCCTCATCTTCTCCTCTTTTTTCTCCTCCTCTCCTCCTACTTATCTTCTCCTTCTCCTCCTCTCCTCCTCTTCCTCTCTCCTCCTCTTCCTCATCCTTATCCTCTCTTTCTCCTTGACCCCTTCTACCCTCCTCCTTCTATTCTTCTACTACTCTTTCACCTCCTCCTATCCTCCTCTCCTTCTCCTCTTCTCTCTTTCCTTTTTCTCTTCTTCCCCTTTTCTCCACCTCCTACTCCACCTGCTTCTCCTCCCTTCTTCCTCCTCCTCTCCTCCTCCTACTCCTTTCCTCGTCTCCTTCTTTTATTCCTACTCCTTCTCCTCTCCTTCTTCTCCTCTTCCTTTTCCTCCTCCTCTTTTTCTCTGTCTCTTTCTCCTCCTGCAACTTCTCTTCGTCCTCTACTCCTCTTCCTTTTTCTCCTCAATCTTCTCCCCCACTTTTTTCTTTCTCTTCTCCTGCTTTTCCTCCTCTTTCTCCTCTCCTCCTCCTCTCCTCCTTCTCCTCTCCTCCTCTCCTCCTCTCCTCAACTTCTCCTCTTCCATTCCTCCTCTTTTCCTCCTCGTTCTCGTCTCTTTCTTCCGTTCTCCTTCTGATCCTCTGTCTTCTCCGTCTCCTCTTCTCCTTTTCTCCTCCTTGTTCTCCTCCTCTTCCTTTTTCTCTTCTACTTCTCTTTATCCTTCTTCTCTTTTCCTTCTCTTCCTCCTCTTATTTTTCTCTTCTCCTCTGGTCCTCCTCCTTTTTCTCCTCTCCATATCCTTTTCCTGTCCTCTTGGTCCTTCTCTCCTCTTCCTCTCCTTTTTATTCTCTCCACCTCTTCTGCTGCTCTCCTCCTCCTCCTCTCCTTCTCTTTCTAGTTTTCTCCTCCTTCTTCTCTTTTGCTTCTTCTCTCATTCATTCCCTCCTTTTCCTCCTCTCCTCCTCCATCTCTCCCCCTCCTCTTTTCCTTTTCTTCTTTTGCTTCTCCTCCTCCTTCTCCTCTCCTCCCCTCCTCTTTCTCCTCTGCTCCTCTTTTTTCTCTCTTCTTTCTTCTCTCCTCTAGCCCTCCTCCTCCTACTTCTCCTCTCCAACTTCTCTTCCTCCTCTTCCTCTTTTCTCTTACTCCTTCTCTTTTCTCTTAACCTCCTTTTCCTTTTCTTTCAGTCTTCATCTTCCTCCTTTTCTCCTCTTTTTCTTCCTTCTCCTCTCCTCTTCTCTTCCTCCTCTTTTACTCTTTTCCTTTTTTCTACTCTTCTTCTCCTGTTTTTTCTCCTGTCTTTGTCTTCTTCCTCCTTCTCTCCTTCTCCTCCTCTTCTTTCTACTCTCCTCCTCCTTTTTTTATTCTTTTTCTCCTGTTTTTCTTCTCTCCTTCTTTGCCTACTCCTTCTTTCCTCCTCTGTCATTTTCTTCTTTTTTCCTCCTCTTCTCCTTCTCCTCTTCTCCTTTTTCTCTCCTCCTCCTCCCCATCCTCTTCCTTTCCTTCTCCTCCTCTTGCTGCTCTCCTTTTTTCTTCTTTTTCTCCTCTTCTTCTCCTCTTCCTCCTTCTCCACTTCTCCTAGTCCTTCTCTCCTCCTCATTTTTCTCCTCCTCTCCTCTTCCTTTTTTGTCCTCCTCCTCTTTTCCTCGCCCCTTCTTTTCCTCCTCCTCCTCTTCTTCTTCTCTCCTCTTCCGTTTCTCTTATTTTCCTATTTCTCCTCTCCTTCTTTTTTCCTCTCCCCTCCTTTTTCTCCTCTCCTCCCTCTAAACTCCTTTTTTCTCTTTCTTCTCTTCTCCTTCTCTCCTCCTTCTTTTCTTCTCTTCTCTTCTTCCTTCATTTCTCCTCCTTTTCCTTCTCCTCCTCTTTCTTTTCTCCTCCAAATCTTCTTCTCTTCCTCTCCTTCTCCTTTTCTCCTCCTTTCTTCTTTTTCTTCTCCTTTTTCTCCCTTTTCTCCTTCCTCCCCTTTTTGTCCTCCTTCTTTTCTCCTCCTCCACCCCTATACTTCTTTTCTTTCTCTCCTCATCCTCCTGTTCTTTCTTCTTTTCTTTTTTCTCTCTTCCTCCTTTTTGTCTCCTCCTCCTTTTCCTTCTTTTTTCTTCCTCCTTCATCTCCTTTCCTTCTCCTCTCCTCCTTTTTTCACCTTTATCTCTGCTCTTACTTTCTCCTTTTTTCTCCTGCTCTTTTTTCTCCTCTCCTTCTCCTCCTACTGTCCTTTTCCTCCACCAGTTCTCTTTCTGCTTTTTTCCTCCTCTTTTTCTTCTTCTCCCTTTCTTCTGCTTATTCTCCCATCCTCCTTTCCTCTTCCTCCCTCATTCCTCCTCTTTTCTTCCTTTCCTCATTTCTCTCCTCATCTCTTCCTTCTCCTTCTCCTCCATCTCCTCTTCTCCTCCTCTCCTCCTCCTCCTTTTTCTTCTTTCCCGTTCATCCTTTTTTTCTTTCCTCTTCCACTCCTCCTCTTCCTACTCTACTTCTCCTCTTTGTTTTTCTTTTTTGCTTCTCCTCTTTTTGTCTTTTTGTCCTTTCCTTTTTCTTCTTCTCCTTGCCTCCTCTTACTTCTCCTCCTCTTCTCCACTTTCTTCTTTTCCTCTCCTCATTCTTTTCCTTCTCCTCTTGTTTTTTCTTTTTTTCTTCTCTTATTCTTCCCCTCCTTCTCCTCTTGTCCTCCTTCTTTTCTCCTTTTCTTTCTTTCCTCCTCCCCTCCTCTACTTTTCCTTCTCTTCTTCTCTTCCTCCTTCTACTCTTTCTGCTTTTTCTCCTCCTTCTTCTCCCCCTTTTTTGTAATGCACTCCTTTTTCTTCTCCTCCTTCTCCTCTCCTCCACCTCTTTCTTTTATTTGTTTCCTCTCCTTTCCTCCTCCTCCTCCTTCTTCTCCTCCTCCTCCCTCTCTTCCTTCTCTTCTCCTCCTCGTCTCCTCCTCCTTATTTCTCCTTTTACTCTTCTTTTCTTTTTATCTTCCTCTCCTTCTTCTCCTTGTCAGTCTCCGCTTCACCTCCTCGTCCTGCTTTTTCTTTTCCTGCTGCTCCTTCTCTTCTTTTTCTTTTTTCCTCCTTCTTTTCTCCTCTTTTTCCTATATCTCTCCTGCTTTTCTCCTCCTCCTCTCCTCCTACTCTTTTTCTCCTCTTCTCATTCTCCTCTTCTTTTCCTCCTCCTCCTTTTCTCCTCCTTTTCCTACTTCTTGTCCTCTCCTCTTTTTCCTTCTCCTTCTCTTCTCCTCCTTCTTTTTCTTCTCTTCCCCCTCCTACTCTCCTACTTATTTTCCTCCTCTCCTCCTTTTTATTTTCTCTTCTCTGTTTTTTTCTCCTCTTTTCATTCTCTTCTCCTTTTCCTCTTCTCCTCCTCCTTCTTCTCTTCCCCCCTCCTCCTCTTCTTCTCTTTCTTCCTTTCCTCCCCCTTTTCCTCCTCTCCTCCTCCTCCTCTTCTCCTCCTCTTTCTCTTTTCTCCTCTTCTTCTCCGTCTTATCTCCTCCTCCCAGTTTCTTTTTTCTCCTCTCCTCTTCTGGTCCCGTTATTCTCCTCTTCTGTTTTGTTTTCTCTACTTCCTGTCTTCTTACTATCTTCTTCTCATTTTCTCCTCCTCTTCATTTGTTCTTCTTTCACTTCCTCTTCCCCTTTTCTCTTGTTTTTCGTCTTCTCCTCTTCTTCCTTGTTCCTCCTTTTCTTTCTCCACCCTCCACCCCTATTCCTCCTCTTACCCAGCCACTGGCCATTCCAAGCAGCACTCAGCACACCTAGCCGCAATCTCTGCTGCACAGTGCTAGCAAGACCTGCTGTGCATCTATATTAACTTTTACAGGACAGGAATCTGGCCAACCCAGGCGGACTATATATATATAGACCAGGAGTTTCAGATCATGCTGAGTAATCCAGTGAGACTCTGCATATAACAACAACAACAAAAAAAAATGCTAAAATGAGTCAATCTTGTTTAAAAATAAAATACTGGACAGCATCATAAAACCATATACAAAATAGAACTCTCTATTAAATGTAAATATACAAATATAGAAATCTTTACTATCATAATGATGACGCATACAACTCTTAAAGCTATTCTGTAGAATATTTAAAACAGAATAAAAACCTGCATAAATGTTAATGCACAATATAAAATAATTTTTAATATTAATTACAAACTTAAATTATAGAGATATAATTTTTATATTCAGTTGAAGTTGTCATGAGATTTAAATATATTGTTTTAATTTCAAGATGTTTCATGTAAACTCCATTTTTTAAGATGATGTGGTTTGGCCATGTCCCAACTCATCTCATCTTTAATTCCCACATGTTGTGGCAGGAACATGGTGGAAGGTAATTGAATTATAGGGGCAGGTCTTTTCTGTGTTGATCTCATGATAGTGAATAAGTCTCATGAAATATGATGGCTTTATAAGGCAGAGTTTTCCTTCAGGAGCTCTCTCTCATCTGCCACCAGGTAAGTCACGCCTTTCACTTTCCAGCATGATTGTAAGGTCTCCCCAGTCATACAAAACTGTAAGTCCAATAAACCTCTTTCTGTTGTAAATTGCCCAGTCTTGGGTTATGTCTTTATTTTTATTTTTTATTTTTTTTGAGACGGAGTCTTGCTCTGTCGCCCGGGCTGGAGTATAGTGGCCGGATCTCAGCTCACTGCAAGCTCTGCCTCCCGGGTTTACGCCATTCTCCTGCCTCAGCCTCCGGAGTAGCTGGGACTACAGGCGCCCGCCACTTCGCCCGGCTAGTTTTTTGTATTTTTAGTAGAGACGGGGTTTCACCGTGTTAGCCAGGATGGTCTCGATCTCCTGACCTCGTGATCCGCCCGTCTCGGCCTCCCAAAGTGCTGGGATTACAGGCTTGAGCCACCGCGCCTGGCCTTGGGTTATGTCTTTATTACCAGCATGAAAACAAACTAATACACAAGATGGTTATGAAGATAATATTTATAGAAACTATGCAAAGCAAAATGTAAAAAATAATTGAAGCACATCAGTATACAATTAAAATAAAATTTAAGGCAATAAAACAATATATAAAAAACCCACTGAGGAATACATAAAACAATAACAATAAAACTAATAACTTCATTTTAATATATAATTTTAAGTATATAATAACTAAACTACTTAATAGAAAGAAATGTAATCTCAGGACTTTGGGAGGTTAAGGTGGGCTAATTACTGGATCTCAGAAGTTTGAGACCAGCCTCGGCAATGTGGCAAAACTTTGCCTCAACCATAAATACGATAAAATTATCTGAGAGGCTGACATGAGAGAATCTTTTGAGTTTGGGAGGCTGAGGCTTCTGTGAGCCATGATCACCACACTGCAAACCAGCCTGGTTGACAGAGTGAGATCTATCTCAAAAATAAATGAATAAACAAGTAATTAAATGAAATTATAAAAAGAAAAAATAAAATGCCTTAGTGGCTTAAGAAAAAGCAAACAACATGCCACCTACAAGGGACTCATTTTAGCATTGAGTTAAATAGGCTGAAAACCAGATGGTGAAAAAAATACTTTATTTTATGAAAACAGTAACTATAATTGGGGATTAGACATACTATCCATTAAGTCAAGTGCTAACGTGAGACAAACATTGATAGTATATATTGGTAAAATGAATTGATTTACCACAAATCTATAACTATTTTATCTATCTTTCTTTCTATATGTATGTGTATACATAACATCAGGCTCCAAAATATATGAAGCAAATATTAACAAAAGTAAAGCAAAAAATACATAGCAACATAATAATTGTAGACATCAAGACCCCATTTTCCATAATAGAAAACTCACATAAAAAATCAATGAAAAAACAGAAAACCTAGACAACATTATAGACTGTATTAATTATTTTGCATCTAGAGGAATACTTGAGAGTGGATAATTTATAAAGAAATAATGACTTCACCATTTCTGCACAAATAAATACAGATAAATATTTAATAGGGGAATAATGCCTCCTACAAAATGGGTGAAAATATTTACAAATCACATGTGATAGGAGTCAATATTCAAAAAATATGAACAACTTTTAAAACCGAACAACAGCCAGGTGCGGTGGCTCACACCTGTAATCCCAGCACTTTGAAAGGCCAGGGCAGGCAGATTATGAGGTCAGGCATTCAAGAGCAGCCTGACCAACATGGCAAAACTCCATCTCTACTAAAAATACAAAAGTTAGCCAGATGTGATGGCATGCACCTGTTTTCCCAGCTACTCAGGTGACTGAGGTGGGAGAATCGCTTGAACCCGGGAGGCGGAGGTTACAGCCTAGGCGACAGAGCAAGACTCTAGCTCAAAACAAACAAACAAACAAAATAAAGTTGAATAACTTTATTTAGAAATAGTCCAATAATTGAAATAAATTTTCATCAAAACATTTGAAAGGACACACAAAACTAATTTGTAGAGAAATACATAAAAATCATAATGAAAAACAAAATCCCCTCACACTCATTTAAATGGCCACTATCAATTTTTTTAAAAAAACCAAACCTGTCAATGATGCAATAAAAATGAAACCCTTGACTGCACGTGGTGGCTGAAGCCTGTAATCCCAGCACTTTGTGAGGCTGAGGCAGGCAAATCATGAGGTCAGGAGTTCGAGACCATCCTCACCAACATGGTGAAACTCCGTCACTACTAAAAACACAAAAGTTAGTTGGGTTGATTGTCCGTGGAAAGCAAGGATGCACTCATTATTTTATAATGTTATAAATGTACTTCAAATAATTAAAAATAAATGATTAAATAAAGAAATCCCATTTACGAATCTATATCTAAAATATGCAACACAGGACCTTGAAGACATATTTGATACAATGAAATGTTATTCAGCCTTAAAAAAAATCTTCTCACATTTAAAGATACACTCTGAGAATATTATGTCAACTGAAATAAGCCAGTAATGAAATGATGGATGTTATGATTTCACTTATATAAGATACATAAAATAGTCACACTCGTTAAAAACAAAAAGTGGAAGGGTGATTCTCAAGGGTTGGAGAGAGTATAAAAAGGATAAATGTTATTTAGTGGATATTGGGTTTTAGTTTTACAAGATGTAAAATTTCAAGAAGTCTTTTGCATAACAATGTGAAAATATATGACATGCCTAAAATATAGTTTGCTTTGTTTTTGTTTTTGTTTTGAGATAGGGTCTCAATCTGTCACCCAAGCTTGTGTGCAATGGTGTAATTGTGGCTCACTGCAGCCTCACATTCCCAGGGTCAAGTAATCCTGTTCCTCAATCTCTCAAGTAGCTGGGACCACAGGTGCACACCACCATGCCTAGCTATTTCTTAGAAAAAAATATTTTTAGAGAGGGTGTCTCCATATTTTGCCAAGGCTGGTCTCAAACTTTTGAGTTCAAGCAATCCCCTTGTCCTTGCCTCTCAAAATCCTGGTTTTACAGATGTGAGCCACCACCATGCCTGGCCTGGACATGTACATTTAAATAGATTTAAGAAGGTAAATTATATGTTATATGTTTTTACAACAATTTTTTAAACTGGAAAAAATACAGAATTATAAATCCTTTTAAAAATTACCTTTGGATCACAAAAGTGTTTATCTCACACAAAGGAAATATATACTCATCATTAAATGCATGGTGAAAATAAGACTGTTTCCAAGGCCACTCACTTAGAAAAGATAAAACCAACATTGAAAATGAGCTAAGAGGCAGGGCAAGGTGGCTCATGCCTGTAATCCCAGGTGTTTTGGTGGCCAAGGTGGTCAGGTCATCTGAGGTCAGAAATTCCAGACCAGCCTGACAAACATGGAGAAATCCCATCTCTACTTAAAAAGAATAAATACAAAATCCAAAATTATCTGGGTATGTTGTGGTGGCATATGCCTGTAATCCCAGCTAGTAAGGAGCCTGAGGCAGGAGAATCGCTTGAACCAGGGAGGCGGAGGTTGCAGTGAGACGAGATCCTGCATTGCACTCTAGCCTCAGCAATAAGAGCAAAACTCCATATCCAAAAAAAAAGAAAGAAAGAAAATGAGCTAAGAATGTATACAAGATAAGGTATAGCCAAAATTAGGGTGATATTTGCAGGAAAACACACACACATATATATAATTTGATTGTGATATATGTGGCTCATTTATCTTTCAATTAAAATTACATTAACTTAAAGGATATAAACAACTGCAAATTGTCTAAACTTATAATACTTAAGTAAAACCAATAGACACAATAAACTGATGTTAAGAAACATACACTAAAAAACACTAACATAGAACTGCAAGACAATAATGAAAGAAATGTTTACTCAAAATCTAGTTGGCAACATTAACATACAATAACAAATAATTCATCTAGATAACTGCAATGTTTGTAACTGCATTCATGGGAGAAAGGCATTTGAAATTACTGGTATCCATGTTATAGCAATAAAATTTCAGAGAAAATGCAGAATAATCATAAATGGGAGATGCTAATGAGAAACTTTTAGTAGATTTAAGCATTTACAAAAAACTAGTGCCAATTTTTATGTTTTAAATATATGCTATTTTTACACAAAATATAACTACTGTAATCCAAGTTTAGAAGCAAAGAAAATTCTTACATTGCTAAATTATATACACACACACACACACACACACACACACATATATATATCAGAATATGATTAGAGCCTCCTATGGAAAATGAATATTTGGGGGATAAATTATGTTATTATTTAGATATAGGCTGAAAAAAGTTGTTGAAAATTCTATAATTCCTTTTTGCCTGCCGGTATACTAATTATCTAATTTAATTCAGGCACAACATGTACATTCTAGTATATTACCCTAAATTTCTGAATCTAAAATTACAGACAAATTTCAAGTAGAAAATAGAAAGTAAAAATGTATATGGAGAGTGACATTAATAAGTTAAAAAACTAAAAGGTGCCCTACTTACTTATCCCCCGACAGCAAGAAAATTTGTCAGCCATTCCTGATAAAAATGCCTTTATGAGCGAACCAGGCATCATGGTGCACACCTGTAATGACAGCTACGTGGTAAAATAAAGTTGGAGAACTGCTTGCCATCAAAATATTAAGACCTGTCTGGGTTATGTAGCAAGACCCCCATTTCAAAAATAAGTGCCTTTGAGAGAGCTCTGAGATCCAGGAAGGGAGCTGTGAAACTCTGCTAAAGCCCCCAAGATTGAAGGTAATTCTGTTTAGAAGGCAGGCCCTCATTCAGGTGGCAAACTACAGGACTACTGTTATTGGCTACAGACAAGAAATTGTTCCACCTAACTTGGTTCCAGTGAGAATTTTAAACTTACTCTGTAACCATCCCAAACTCTTCCCAGCCACAGTCTGGGGGAGGTCCTGCCTTTCCAGAGGCCTGGAGGAAGACACACATTTATAGCCATGTTGGCAGGCCCGCAGACTTTGGCCTTTACTGTGATCCCTGAAGCAGTTCCATGAGTCAGTTACAGCTCCATGAGCCACGCAGTTCATGGCTGGTTCTGCCCATGTAGAAACCCAAAGTGACCCAGGAAAATTCTCTCTTCACTGGGTGAAAGCCATGCTCATCCACATCCTGATATAAAGCCCACCATATGAAGGCCTGACTGCAGAAACCTACCCTTGGGTCTGCCCTGCAGAGCAAAGTCCTCAAGGATATTCACTCTGTCCAAAAATTAAATGAGAACTACAACTATCCACGCCCCTTTTAACAAGACCACTTAAATGGCTTCTTGTGCAAATTGAGCAGGCTTAAGGCCAACCTAAAACCCCTCTTCACTACAAACCCACAGAGCATTCTATCACTCTGGGGGCCCAACAAAAATCGATACTTCCTTTCTGAAGGTGTTTATAAAATCCTGAAGAGGTGTTTGCTCCTTCAAATTTACACACACCAATGCAAAACTATTGTTTCTTATTGTCAATACTTCTATTTTAACATTGCACTGAAAGTATGTGAAAGAAGAGATAGTAAAAAGAAAAATTTAAAGTCATTGAAGTTGAAGAGCAATGAGTAAAACGTTTGTTTGTAGATCATGTAATCTTAAATATATAAAAAATAAACAGTAAATAAAAACCTGTTTAAACTAATGAATACACTCAGTTAATTAGCAAAATATAAAATTAACATACAATTCTAAGTAATCATTCTATACACTTAAAACAAACTCTCTGATAGAGGAAAAAACAATGTTATTTACGATAGCAATAAAATAATCCATTTTAGAACAAATTTAATTAAGTAGCTCATAATTTTTTTTTTTTTTTGAGACTGAGTCTTGCTTTGTCACCCAAGTTGGAGTGCAGAGGTGCAATCTCGGTTCACTGCAACCTCCACCTCCCAGGTTCAAACGATTCTCCTGCCTCAGCCTCCCGAGTAGCTGGGATTACAGGTGCCCACCACCACGCCCAGCTAATTTTCGTATTTTTAGTAGAGATGGGGTTTCACCATCTTGCTGGTCTTGAACTCCTGACCTCATGATCCACCCGCCTCAGCCTCCCAAAGTGCTGGGATTACAGGCGTGAGCCACCGTGCCCAGCCAGGACCTCATAAATCTTTTAAATGAAAGATACATCAATAAAAAAATTAGGACACAAATTTTAAAATATTTTATTTCTATTGAAAGAATAAGAATTGTGAAAATGCCATATTATCCAAAGTGATCTCTAGATTCAATAAACTCCCTATCAAAATTCCAGATGTGATGCACAAAGAGGATTTAAAATTAATAGTTTAAGCCAGGCACGGTGGCACACGCCTGTATTCCCAGCACTTTGGTGGGCAAGGTGGGCAGATCACCTGAGGTCAGGAATTTGAGACCAGCCTGACCAACATGATGAAACTTTGTCTTTACTGAAAATACAAAATATTAGCCGGGTGTGGTGGCATGTACCTGTAGCCCCAGCTGCTCAGGAAGCTGAGGCAGGAGAATCACTTGAACCTGTGTGGCGGAGGTTAAAGTGAGATGAGATTGTGCCATTGCACTACAACTTTGGCAACAAAAGCAAAGCTGCCTCTCAAATAAAATAAAATAATATAAAACAAAATAGTTTAACATAGAGTATCTCAAAATTATGCAGATATTTATCTGTCCACACACACAAAAAAGAAGTCAGATTGTGCACTCTTTTATATTGGCTGTCACTGTAAACTTGAAGGAATATCACTGAAGGAAAAGTAGAATTTTTAGAGATTTTATAAGCATAAGCAGAAGATGCCCCTATGTGAGAGTGTAATTTGTAAACAATCTCAGGCTTCCTAGAAACTATTTCCTTTGGAACACAGCTTCCCAAATCGCTTTAAAGACAGGCTTTCTTCTTGACGTTGGACCTCTCATCCATGTTGTCTGTTGTATTCACTCTCACCTACCCGGGGTTCATCCACCATCTCATGTCACTTCATATTCCAGGGCTCTTTTTCTTTCTCCGGACAGGTGATCAGGTCTGGCTTAGAGAAAGCGATACCTGTTTTATTAAAAATAACTAACATGAATCTTGTTCATATTCTCCAATTGCCAACTTAGTTATGTGCTCAGTAAAAAGGATATAATAGATTATTCTAATAAATTTATCCCAATGTACTAATTTATAACAGAAATTTTAAAATATTTAGAAAATATTTTAATTTTGTATGTTCTTAATTTCACTACCTGGCACTACTGAATAAAAAAATTGGTGAAGCAGGTAGATTTTTAGGTGTGAGTAACAATATTTTATGCCACTAAACTTCTGAAATTACTGCTAATCTAAAGTGAAGAACACAGATCAGCTCAGGAATATAGAAAGTTCAGGTCTCTTGAAGAAATTTTTTCTAAACAGACAAATCCCCAGGATTTTCTTGAAAACAGAAATATGAAAGCATATTTACCAGAAAACATTCTACAAAGAGAAATGAAATTTTTATTTTATTTTTATTTATTTATTTATTTATTTATTTTTTGAGACGGAGTCTTGCTGTGTCTCCTGGGCTGGAGTGCAGTGGCCGGATCTCAGCTCACTGCAAGCTCCGCCTCCCGGGTTTTACGCCATTCTCCTGCCTCAGCCTCCGGAGTCTCTGGGACTACAGGCGCCCGCCACCTCGCCCGGCTAGTTTTTTGTATTTTTTAGTAGAGAGGGGGTTTCACCGTGTTAGCCAGGATGGTCTCGATCTCCTGACCTC
>NC_045454.1:30163148-30201124 GCF_002776525.5 Piliocolobus tephrosceles | reverse complement strand
TTTTTTTTTTTTTTTTTTTTTTTTTTTTTTGAGACGGAGTCTCGCACCGTTGCCCAGGCTGGAGTGCAGTGGCATGATCGGGGCTCACTGCCAGCTCTACCGCCCGGGTTCACGCCATTCTCCTGCCTCAGCCTCCAGAGTAGCTGGGACCGCCAGTGCTGGCCAGCAAGCCCTGCTAACTTTTTGTATTTTTTAGTAGATACGGGGTTTCACCGTGTTAGCCAGGATGGTCTCGATCTCCTCACCTCATGATCCGCCCGCCTTGGCCTCACAAAGTACTGGGATTACAGGCGTGAGCTACTGCACCCGGCCTATGTTCTAACATTTTAATAGTGATTTTAAGTAGTCTTTCTTTAGCACCTTAATAAGCAGTTATCTCCTGATATTTTTTCAGAACTTTCCAGGTAATAAATGCCATCCTGTTTAAATGAGCATTTTCTTAACCATGTAATGCATAGATGTTGAATACAGTATAAGAAATTATTCTTCAAATGTTTGGCTAGCGTTTCTATGCCCTTTTGTTCCCTGTTTTCAAGGCCAGACTCTTACTCTGTATATTCCCCCTGCCCTGGTAAACAACCTTCTCCCAGTTTTTAATCTATGGAGCACGCATTCCAAATCTATTACGGACGATGTGAATTACCCTTCCCATCGCAATGGCTACTTCCGCCGAAACTGATTCTTCCTGCCTTCCCAAGGGTACAACCGCATTCCTGCATTTTTCAAGTTAGCCAACTGGGTTTACTTTAGATTATCCTGTCCAACTCCAGCCAGTAGAGGCAGGACACAGTAACAAGAAAAAGCTGCAGTAGAGGTAATAAAACCCCCCTATTTTCCTTTGTTCATGTGTACTCCTGTTGTAACCAAGCGAGTTATAGAGAAACGCCACACTTTGAGACAAATTAAGGAGTCCTTTATTAGCTGGTGACCAAGAGGCAGCTAAAGCTCAAAATTCTCTTGGCCTGGAGGAAGGGGCTAGTTTCGTTTTTATACTGTGGTCTAAATAGGGGAGGGGGGAGCTTAGCTGAAGCAATTTTTACAGAAGCAAAACTGGCAAAAAGAATCACTTGAACCCAGGAGGTGGAGGTTTCAGTGAGCCAAGATTGCGCCACTGCACTCCAGCCTGGCGACAGAGCAAGACTCTGTCAAAAAAAAAAAAAAAAAAAAAAAAAAGAAGCCGGGCATGATGGCACGTGCCTGTAGTCCCAGCTATTCGGGAGGCTGAGGCAGGAGAATCACTTGAACCTGGGAAGCAGAGGTTGCAATGAGCCAAGATTGCGCCACTGCGCTCCTGCCTGACAGCAGAACGAGACTCAGTCTCAAAAAAAAAAAAAAAAAAAAAATACTTCCAGTTGATTGTTTAGGTAACAGCAAAATCTGTTTTCTTAGACAGCAGCATAAGAATTATTGATATTCCACCTTTAGAGGTACTGGAAGCAACTGGATAAATGTGCTGAAATCTGCATTTATTTATCAGCTCATTAGAGGCTAAGTCATAGCAACATATTCAACTCTTTTTTGTCTAAATTTTTATCGAGCCACATCCATCTGTATATATAACTCTATCTTGGTAACAGCTTTTTTATTCTAAGCCAGAACTTGTTTTACCTGGTGGCTTCATTTTAAATGTATCAGCTGTATTATAAAATATTCAAATAAGTAATAGAAATTTTATTCAAAAAATATGGATAGAAAAGTCATATGGGCACACTGAAAATAAATTGAAATCTAGCACCTGTCACTAATTAACAGGTGGAGCATATTGGACCGACTAAAATCCCTGTAAACAACACTGAAAGACAGAATTTTTAAATTAAAAACATTTTCAGGTGGGCATGGTGGCTCACACCTGTAATCCAGCACTTTGGGAGGCTAAGGCGGGTGGATCACCTGAGGTCAGGAGTTCAGAACAGCCTGGCCAACATGGAAAAACCCCGTCTCTACTAAAAATACAAACAAAAAATTAGCCTGGCCTGGTGGTAGGTGCCTATAATCCCAGCTACCCAGGAGGCTGAGGCAGGAGAATCACTTGAACCTGGGAGGCACTCCAGCCTGGGCAACAAGAGCGAAACTCTGTCTAAAAAAAAAAAAAAAAAAAAAAAATTCAACAGTTTAATAGGCCTATGAAATATTTATAAAATTGATTTGTTTACCCATAATCAATCAATATCAAATTAAACTAGAAAATTTTAAACACATCATACAAGAAATATAATTACTCAACTATCCTCTGATCTGATTAAAGCAAGACTTCTGGGTATTTCAAAATGCTAAATTATTGGTGGAAAATATTTATTTTGAACAGATCTCTTATAAATATATATATACACACACATATATATATGTAACTACCAAGTAAAACCTAATACCGATAGGTGTAATTTATGAAATGTTTGTGAATGTCTATCACTGTAGTCAGAAAATCAAAAAATTATTTTAATCTGCTGTCTAAAAAATTTTGATTAAAATATTTGGTATTTTAATTGAGTGGCAGCATATATGTGTGTGTGTGTGTGTGTGTGTGTATATGCTAATCACTCATTTCTTTACTATTTTGTCATTTTATAAAATAAGCCTGAATTTATGGAGACATTTTTTAAAAACCCATCTTTTATTAAAAAAAAAAAAATTTAGGCCAGGATCAGTGGCTCAGGAGGGGTGGCTCATGCCTGTAATCCCAGCACTTTGGGAGGCCAAGGCGGGGAGATCACCTGAGGTCAGGAGTTTGAGACCAGCCTGACTAACCTGGTGAAACCCAGTGTTTACTAAATACAAAAAATTAGTGGGCGTGGTGGTGCATACCTGTAATCCCAGCTACTAGGATGGCTGAGGCAGGAAAATCACTTGAACCTGGGGAGTTGCAGTGAGCCAAGATTGCACCATTGCACTCCAGCCTAGGCAACAAGAGTGAAACTCCATCTCAAAAAAAAAAAAAAGACTTAGACATCAAAAAGTAAAGATATTAAAGTCATAATATATACATAGTTTGTTAAACCCTACAGTAATTTGCAAAATTTATTTATGTATACCAATCTTAGATTATCTAAAACATAATTTCTTTTTTATGTTATATTAAACATAAAAAAGTCCAAAATATATCCAGACAGACAAGAACTGTGACTGTCATTTTAAGAAACAAATAATTCGGTGGCTCAAGCCTGTAATCCCAGCACTTTGGGAGGCCGAGACGGGCAGATCACGAGGTCAGGAGATCGAGACTATCCTGGCTAACACGGTGAAACCCCGTCTCTACTAAAAAATACAAAAAACTAGCCGGGCGAGGTGGCGGGCGCCTGTAGTCCCAGCTACTCCGGAGGCTGAGGCAGGAGAATGGCATGAACCTGGGAGGTGGAGCTTGCAGTGAGCTGAGATCCGGCCACGCACTCCAGCCTGGGCGACAGAGCAATACTCTGTCTCAAAGAAAAAAAAAAAAAGAAACAAATAATTTAGCACTATACACTGTTCTGTGTATGTACAGATGGAAAACAAAAACTTGAAGTTTTCAAATCATAAACAGGAACATTATTTGTGAGTCTGAGCCTTAAGTATATAACACCAGTACATACAGTTTACTCTGGCTCTAACACTGAGACCCTTTTTATCCATGGGTTCCACCTTCATGGAATCAGCCAACCACGTATGGAAAATATTTGGGAAGAAATTCCCACAAAGTACCCAAAAGCAAAACGTAAAAACTCACCAAGTACTATGTTGTGTTTATGCTAATGACATAATGCATAGATATTATATTAGGTATTATAAATTAATATTAGGTATTATAAATAATTTAGACATAATTTAAAGTATATGGTAGGATGTACACAGGTTATGTGCAAGCATTACACTATTTTATATCAGAAACTTGAGACTCCTTGGATTTTGGTATCCATGGAGGAGAGTAGGGTTGGTCCTGAAACCAATCCCCCTTGGATACCAAGGGGCGACTGTACTTCTAGACATCTATGTAATAATATGTCTCTGTTGGCATGATGTAAGGATCCAATGGGATCATTTAGGTTAAGTAAGCACTGGGCCTGGCACATGAGAAGTCTTCAGTACATATTACCTATGGCTTCATGGCTTCATTCCTTTTTTTTTGAGACAGAGTCTTGCTCTGTCGCCCAGACTGGAGTGCAGTGGTGTGATCTCAGCTTACTGCAACCTCTGCCTCCCAGGCTCAAGCAATTCTTGTGCCTCACCCTCCTGAGTAGCTGGGACTACAGGCTTACACCAGCATGCCTGACTAATTTTTGTATTTTTAGTAGAGATGGGGTTTTGTCATGCTGGCCAGGCTGGTTTTGAACTCCTGACCTCAAGTGGCTGCTTGCCTTGGCCTCCCAAAGTTCTAGGATTACAAAAGTGAGCCATTGTGCCAGGCCCAGTTTACTCTTTTTAATTTAAAATATACTGTACTTTTGTGTTGGATCATCATGGAGGACAGGAGGCAGGACTAGATTGCAGCTCCAGACAGAGCAGCTTGCTGAAGCTTGCATGGTGAATTTTAGCTCCAGATCTGCTGCAAGAACAAGCCAGAAATCCCAAGAGGACCCACAGACCCTCTGAAGAAAGCGGACTGCTCCTGCGGGATCCAGGAGACACTCCAAACACTGTGAGTGTCCCAACTGTGGAAGTGGGAAAGGGAGAGTCTCCTCTCCTGAACACATGCCCCCACTGGAGAAGCTAAAGGTCTGTTTGTGGGAGAAGTTTCTGAATTTACATGGAACTGAGTCAATTTAGATAGCCAAGCGAAATATAGGGGTAGAGGAAGCAGCAGAAAGGCCCTGAGAGCTCACTGCATCCCCTAGCAGGCCATTTTTATCTGGCACCAAAGGGATCCATCAGGAGGGTGACCAGAGGAGCAGGGGGTAAAACTCCACAGGGAGAAGGAAATCTCTACCTGAACTTTGTAAAAATTTGAATGGGGCAAGAAGCCTCCTGGCCAGATCTCTGTGGGGAAGGCACAAATCTGGTGTGCAGATTTCATAGGCAGGGGAAGAACCAAGCCCCTTTCTTTCACGTTTGGGAGGTGGGTAGCTGGGGGCAAGTTTTGAAGCCCATCATACCCTCTGCCTGGAAACAGACTCAGGGCTGTTGCAGGGTACATGGTAGGAGGGAGACCCACTCTTTGGTTTGTGTGGGAGCTGGATGGGTCCTGTGACTGTCAGTTTTCCCCAAGTTCCCTAATAACATACATGACTCAGCAGAGGCAGCCATAATCCTCCTAGGTACACAAATCCAGTGACCTGAGAATCTCACCCCCATACCCCACAGCAGCCACAGCAAGACCTGCCCAAGAGGAGTCTGAGCTCAGGCACACCTATCCCCACCCACCTGATGGTCCTTTTCTATCTACCCTGGTAGCAAAAATCAAAGGACATATAATCTTGGGAGTTCTAGGACTCTGCCCACTGCCGGTCCCTCTCTATATTATTACAGCTGATGCTTTCTGGAAAGCACCACCTCCTAGCAGGAGACAAACCAGCACGAAACTAGACCATTAAACCACCAAAGCTGAAAACCTTCACAGAGTCTATTGCACCCCGCTGCCACCTGCACTAGAATAGGTGCTGGTATCCACAGCTGAGAAGCCCATAGATGGTTCACATCACAGGACTCTGTGCGGACAATCCCAGTACCAGCCCAGAGTCATGTAGACTTGCTGGGTGGCTAGACCCAGAAGAGAGACAGCAATCATTGCATTTTGGCTCATAGGGAGCCACTTCCATAGGAAAAGGGGAAGAGTACTATAACACCCAGTGAGACAAAAGAAACTGAAGAACAGCCTTCAGCCCTAGACTTTCCCTCTGACAGAGCCTACCAAAATGAGAAGTCAGAAAACAATATGGCAATATGGCAAAACAAGGCTCTTTAACATTCTCCAAAAAATCACACAGTTCACCAGCAATGGATTCAGAAATTCCTAATTTACCTGAAAAATAATTCAGGAGATTAATTATTAAGTTAATCAGGGAGAGATCAGAGAAAGGTGAAGCCCAATGCAAGAAAATTAAAAAAAAAAAATCATATAAGAAGTAAAGGGAGAAATATTCAAGTAAATTGATGGCTCAAAGAAAAAAAAACAATAAAAAATTCAGGAAACTTTGAACACAATTTTAGAAATGTGAAACACTCTGGAAAGTCTCAGCAATATAACTGAACAAGTAGAAGAAAAATTCAGGGCTCTAAGACAAGGTTTTTGAATTAACCCAATCCAACAAAGACAAAAAATAAATAAATAAGAATAAGAAAATATGAACAAAGTCTTCAAAAAGTCTGGAATTATGTTAAGTGACCAAACTTAAGAATAATCAGTGTTGATGAAGAAGAAGAGAAACCTAAAAGTTTGGAAAACACATTTAGGGGAATAACTGAGAAAAGCTTTCCTGGTCTTGCTAGAGACCTAGACATTCAAATACAAGAAGCACAAAGAACACCTGGGAAATTCATCTCAAAAAGGTTGTTGGTTAGGCACTTTTTCATCAGGTTATCTAATGTTAAAATGAAGGAAATAATATTAAGAGCTGTGAGACAAAAGCACTAGGTAACCTATAAAACAAAATCTATCAGATTAACAGCAGATTTCTCAGCAGAAACTCTACAAGCTAGAAGGGATTAAGGACCTATCTTCAGCCTTCTCAAACAAAGCAATTATCAGCCAAGAATTTTGTAACCAGCAAAATTAAGCTTTACATATGATGAAAAGATAGTTGTTTTCAGACAAACAAATGCTGAGAGAATTTGCCACTATCAAGTCACCACTACAAAAACAGCTAAAAGGAGAGCTAAATCTTGAAACAAATTCTGAAAACACATCAAAACAGAACCTCTTTAAAGCATAAATCTCACAGGACCTAAAAAACAAAAATACAATTTAAAAAAACAAAAACAAAAACCAAACTATACAGACAACAAATAGCACGATGAATGGAATGGTGCCTCACATCTCAATACTAACACTGAATGTAAATAGACTAAATGATCCAATTAAATGACATAGAATTGCAGAATGAATAAGCATTCCCCAACCAACTATCTGCTGCCTTCAGGAGACTCATCTGACACATAAGGACTCGCAAAAACTTAAGGTAAAGTGGTGGAAAAAACCATTTCATGCAAATGGACACCCAAAGCAAGCAGGAGTAGTTATTATTAAATCAGACAAAACAAACTTTAAGGCAACAGCAGTTAAAAAACACAAAGATAGACATTATATAATGATAAAAAGCCTTGTCCAACAGGAAAATATCACAATTCTATACATATATGCATCTAACAGTGGAGCTCCCAAATTGATAAAACAATTACTGATAGACCTAAGAAATGAGATAGACACTAACACAATAATAGTGGGAGACTTTAATTCTCCACTGACAGCACTAGAAAGGTCATTTGGGTGTGGTGGCTCATGCCTGTAATCCCAGCACTTTGGGAGGCTGAAGCGGGCAGATCACCTGAAGTCAGGAGTTCAAGACCAGCCTGGTCAACATGGTGAAATCCTGTCTCTACAAAAGTAAAAAAATTAGCTGGGCATGATGGCAGGTGCTGGTATTCCCAGCTACTTGGGAGGCTGAGGTGAAAGAATCACTTGAACTTGGGAGGTGGAGGTTGCAGTGAGCCAAGATCATGTCATCGTACTCTAGCCCAGGTGAGGGAGCAGATTTCATCTTTAAAAAAAAAAAAAAGAGTCATCAAGACAGAAAGTATATGAAGAAACAATGTACTGAAACTATACACTGGAACAAATGTGTTTAACAGATATATATATATATATAGAGAGAGAGAGAGAGAGAGAGAGAGACATGGAGAGAGAGAACATTTCATCCAACAACCACAGAATATACATTCTATTCAAAAGTGCATGGAACTTTCTCCAAGACAGAACATATCATAGGCCACATAATGTGCCTTGATAAATTTAAGAAAATTAAAATTATATCAAGCACTCTCTCAGACCTCAGTGGAATAAAACTGGAAATCAACTTCAAAAGGAACCACCAAAATCATGCAAATACATGGAAATTGAATAACCTGCTCCTGAATGATTATTGGGTCAAAAATGAAACTAAGATGAAAATTACAATTCTTCTAACTGAATGAAAAAGGTGACAAAATCTATCAAAACCTCTGGGACACAGCTAAGGTGTTGAAAAGAGGAAAGCTTATAGCCCTAAACGCCTACATCAAAGTCTGAAAGAACACAGACAATCTAAGGTCACACCTCAAGGAACTAAAGGAACAAAAACAAACCAAACCCAAACCCAGCAGAAGAAAGGAAATAACCAATATCAGAGCAGAGCTAAATAAAATTGAAACAACACAAAAAAAATAAATTTAACGAAAAGCTGCTTCTTTGGAAAGATAAAAAAATTGATAGACCATTAGCAAGATTAACCAAAAAAAGAAGACAGAAAAGCCAAATAAGCTCAACAAGAAACAAAACAAGATATATTACAACTGACACCACAGAAATACAAAAGATCATTCAAGGCTACTATGAACACTTTTATGTGCATAAACTAGAAAATCTGTAAGAGATGGATAAATTCCTGGAAAGATACACCCTCCTAGCTTAAATCAGGAAGAATTAGATATCCTGAACAGACCAATAACAAGCAACAAGATTGAAATGATAATTAAAAAATTACAAACAAAAAAAGTCCAGGACCAAACAGATTCACAGCAGAATTCTACCAGACATACAAAGAAGAGTTGGTCCCAATCCTATTTGGGATTTCACAAGATGGAGAAAGAGAAAACTCTTCATTCTATGAACCCAGTATCATTTTAATGCCAAAACCAGGAAAGGATATAACTAAAAACAAACAAACAAAAAAATGCAGACCAATATCCCTGATGAATGTAGATGCTAAAATCCTTAACAAAATACTAGCTAACTGAATCCAACAACATATCAAAAAGATAATCCACCATGATCAAGTGGGTTTCCTACCAGGCATGCAGGGATGGTTTAACATATGCAAGTCAATAAATGTGATACACCACCTAAACAGAATTAAAAACAAAAGTCACATGATCATCTCAATAGATGCAGAAAAAAACATTTGACAAAATCCAGTATCCCTTTATGATTAAAACTCTCAGCAAAATAGGCATATAAGGGACATACTATGACAAACACACAGCCAACATAATACTGCATGTGGAATGGTTGAAACCATTTTCTCTGAGAACTGCAACAAGATAAGGATGCCCACTCTCACCACTCCTGTTCAACATAGTACTGGAAGTCCTAGCCAGAGCAATCAGACAAGAGAAAGAAATAAAGAGCATCCAAATCAGTAAAGAGGAAGGTCAGACTCTCACTGTTTGCTGATGATATAATTGTTTACTTAGAAAACCCTGAGGACTCCTCCAGAAAGCTTCTAGAACTGATAAAAGAATTCAGCAAAGTTTCTCGACACAAAATTAATATACACAAATTAGTAGCTCTTCTATATACCAACAGTGACCAAATCAGGAACTCAATCCCTTTTACTATTGTAAAAGTATTGTAAAACCCCTTTTACTATTGTAAAAGACAATTATCAGAAGAAGATAAATAAATGGCTAACAAACATATGGAAAAAATGCTCAACATCACTAATGATCAGGAAAATGCAAATCAAAACCACAATGTTATACCACCTTACTCCCGCAAGAATGGCCATAATCAAGAAATCAAGAAATAGTAGATGTTGGCATGGATTCAATGAACAAAGAACACTTCTACACTGTGGGTGGGAATAGCTGCAAAAAAAATATTAAATGCTTAGGAATACACCTAACCAAGGAGGTGAAAGCTCTCTACAAAGAAAACTACAAAACACTGCTGAAAGAAATCATAGACAACACAAACAAATGGAATTACCTCCCATGCTCATGGATGGATAGAATCAATACTGTGAAAATGAACATACTGTCAAAAGCAATCTACAAATTCAATGCAATTCCCATCCAAATACCACCATGATTCTTCAGAGTTAGAAAAAACAATTCTAAAATTCATATTAAACAGAAAAAGAGCTCACATAGCCAAAGCAAGACTAGCTAAAAAGAACAAATCTGGAGGCATCCCATTACCTGATTTCAAACTGTACTATAAGATAACAGTCACCAAAACAGCATGGTACTGGTATAAAAATAGGCACATAGACCAATGGAACAAAATAGAGAACCCAGAGATAAACCCAGATTCTTACAGCCAACTGATTTTCAACAAAACAAACAAAAACATAATGTGGGGGAAAGGACACTCTTCAACAAATGGTGCTGGGATAATTGGCTAGTCACATGTAGAAAAATAAAACTAGATCCTCGCCTCGCCTCTCACCTTATACAAAAATCAACTCAAGATGGATTAAGGACTTAAATCTAAGACCTGAAACTAGAACATTGAAAAAACCTTTCTTGGCTTAGGCAGGACTCCATGACCAAGAACCCAAAAGCAAATGCAATAAAACAAAGATAAATTGCTGGGACTTAATTAAACTAAAGAGCCTGTGCATGGCAAAAGGAAAGTCAGCAGGTAAACAGAAAACCCACAAAGTGGGAAAAAATCTTCACAATCTATACATCTGACAAAGAACTAATATCCAAAATCTACAATGAACTCAAAAAAAGCAACAGGAAGAAAAAAAGAAACAATCCCTCCAAAAAGTGGGCTAAGGACATGAATAGACAATTATCAGAAGAAGATATATAAATGGCTAACAAACATATGGAAAAAACGCTCAAAATCACTAATGATCAGGAAAATGCAAATCAAAAGAACAATGTGATACCTCCTTATTCCTGCAAGAATGGCCGTAATCAAGAAATCAAACAAATAGTAGATGTTGGCATGGATTCAACGAACAAAGAACACTTCTACACTGTGGGTGGGAATGTAAACTAGTACAACCACTATGGAAATCAGTGTGGAGATTTCTTAAATAACTAAAGTAGAACTACCATTTGATCCAGCAATTCCACAACTGGGTACCCAGAAAAAAAGAAGTCATTATATGAAAAAGATACCTGCATATGCACGTTTATAGCAGCACAATTCACAGTTGCAAAATCATGCCCAAATGTCCATCAATCGAGCGGATTAAGAAACTGTGGTATACGTATATGATGGGAATACTACTCAGTCTTAAAAAGGAATGAATGAATGGCATTCTCAGCGACCTGGTTGAGATGGGAGACTATTATTCTAAGTGAAGTAACTCAGGAATGGAAAACCAAACATCATATGTTCTCACTAACAAGTGGGAGCTATGTTATAAGGATGCAAAGACATAAGAATAATACAATAGACTTTGGGGATTCAGGGAGAAAGGGTGGAAAGGGGGTGAGGGATAAAAGACTACAAATAAAGTCCAGTGTATACTGCTCAAGTGATGGGTGCACCAGACTCTCATAAATCACCACTAAAGAACTTACTTATGTAACCAAACACCACCTGTTCCCCAATAACCTTTGGAAATAAAAACAATTTTTTAAAAAAGTCAGTCTCAGCACATGCAGTTTCAGCCATGCTTCAGAGACCTGAATTCCTTTGATTCATGGTCCAGCTAAAATTAAATTAAATTTAATTTTAAAATGTCAACAATGTTTTCAAACCTTATTTACAATAAGTTTGAAAATATTTTAGATAAAAATATTTTAGTAAATTTTACAGGTTAAGGCCAGGTGCTGTGGCTCAGGCCTGTAATCCCAGCACTTTGGGAGGCCCAGGCGAGCGGATCACGAGGTTGGGAGATAGAGACCATCCTGGCTAACATGGTGAAACCCCGTCTCTACTAAAAAAAACCAAAAAAAAAAAAAAAAAAAAGAAAAAAAAATTAGCTGGGCGTGGCAGTGGGCACCTATAGTCCCAGTTACTCCAGAGGCTGAGGCAGGAGAATGGCATGAACCTGGGAGGCTGAGCTTGCAGTGAGCTGAGACTGCACCACTGCACTCCAGCCTCGGTGACAGAGCAAGACTCCATCTCAAAAAACAAACAAACAAACAAACAAAAAACAGGTTAATGTGGTATAAGACTAAAATAATCAGTAGAGTACATCTGCAACACTTCAGATCACAAATACTTAGTCCTTGTTAGGATACAGTTTTAAAAATGAATCACTATTTTTATGAACAAAAGACTTTTCTTTGAATTGTAAAATTTTATTTTCCACACGTCATTCTTATTAACACAGCTTGATTGAAAAAATTCTGACCATAAGCATGTTCATTATTTCCCTGTGGAACTGGTGAAATCAGAAAAATAAAATATTTATTTTGCATATATAGCATCAAAAATATTCACTTAATGTGGTCTTCTGTGTGTATATTAAAAGGCTTTTTTTCTGGCCGGGCGCAGTAGCTCACGCCTGCAATCCTAGCACTTTGGGAGGCTGAGGCGGGCGGATTACCTGAGGTCGGGAGTTTGAGACTAGCCTTAGTAACATGGAGAAATCCTGTCTCTACTAAAAATACAAAATTAGCCGGGCGTGGTGGCACATGCCTGTAATCCCAGCTACTCGAGGATGCTGAGGCAGGAGAATTGCTTGAACCCGGGAGGAAGACACAGTATTTATTAAAAAGAGAGAAAAGGGATTGATCATAGATGTTAGTTGCAGATATAATTTATCGTGATTGGAACTAAATATTACCAAAAAATGTAGGTTGTATGTGAAATTCTTCGATAAATTTTATGGACTTCAATAGGTCACAGAAAATTTTATTGTGCTCTTCTTTCTTTTACAACACAAAGTTGGCCGGGCGCGGTATGGCGCACACCTGTAATTCCAGCACTTTGGAAGGCCGAGTTGTGTGGATCACTGTCATTGTTTCTAGCTGACATAATGTAACAATTTTCATGCTGTGGCTGTAGAAACTGAAAATGTCATGGTTGACTCTGCTTTACTTCTTGCCTTCCTATTTTAGAGAAACAAAGCAGCACAAGAAAGGCCAGAACGGATACACCTTGATTGCAAACACAACGGCGTCTTTCTAGGGAGAATATATGGGTGAATATTAATTTGAAATTTATGGCATCTTTTGTAGAAGTACGGACATCTATGTGGCAAATAATAAGTACAAGTAAAAATTTAACACTGTGATAGAATCAGGAAAGTTTGCTAAAAATACCTTCTGATCCATTATTCTTTTATTCATTAGTATAGTTGTGATGGAATGGTTGCAGCAGTGTGGTCTTAAATAGCCAACACTCCGTTTCATCATCCTTGCGCTATGGCCATAAGATTTTTTTTTGTTTTTTGTTTTTTTTTTGAGACGGAGTCTTACTGTGTTGCCCAGGCTGAAGTGCAGAGTGACGTGATCTCAGCTCACTGCAACCTCTGCCTCCTGGGTTCAAGCGAGTCTCCTGCCTCAGCCTCCCGAGTAGCCGGGACTACAGGCGTGCGCCACCACACCCAACTAATTTTTATCTTTTTATTAGAGATGGGGTTTCACCATGTTGGTTAGGATGGTTTCCATCTCTTGACCTCGTGATCTGCCCGCCTCGGCCTCCCAAAGTGCTAGGATTACAGGCATGAGTCACTGCACCCGGCTACTTTTTTCTTTAGAAAAATACTTTCTTTTCCTAATCAGAAATTTAACGCAATTTTCAGTCTCACATTTTCAAAAATGGTTTATTCTAAAAGAAGTATGGTTAAACAATTCAGCATTTTTTTCCCAAAAGCAGAGTAAAAAGTTAACTTTATAGTCTAGTGTACAGTTCATAAAAAACAAAGATGTAGAGTCATTTATTTTAGCTGTACACTTGGAAATAAAACACTTCTTTGCCTACAGGCTGAGAGCTTTCAAAGATGCTAGTTTATAGACTGTGGGGAGGCCTAGTATTGAAACATTCACTCCTATGCTCAAAGGGAACATAATTTTGTGTCTTCTTTGACTCCTAATTCCAACTAATAACCCAGATCTAGAGAAATGTAACATTTCATTATAGCACAAAATATTTTACTATTTTTATTTCAGATTCAAGAGGTACAGATGAAGACTTGTAATATAGGTATACTGCATGATGTTAAGGTTTGGGAACTTGATAACTCCATTGCCCCAGTCGTGTACATCATATCTGATATGTAGTTTTTCAGTATTTCTCTCCTTTCTTTTTTTATTTTTAGAACTCTGCATTTATTGTTTTCATCTTTGTTTCCATATTAACCCAATGTTTAGCACCCATTCATAAGTGAGAACTTGTAGTATATGACATACTTACACACAATGCAATACTATCCAGCCACAGAAAAGAAAGTGTTTTTTTGCAGCAACGTGGAATCAGAAGTAATGTTCTTTGCAGCAATATGGATGTTAATTTTCTCATTATAAGCAAATTAGAAAAGAAAATGAATCTAAAGGCTAGGTGTGGTAGCTCACGCCTGTAATCCCAGCACTTTGGGAGACCAAGGTGGGCAGATCACAAGGTCAAGAGATCAAGACCATCCTGGCCAACATGGTGAAACCCCGCCCCTACTAAAAATACAAAAATTAGCTGGGTGTGGTGGTGCATGCCTGTAGTCCCAGATACTTGGGAGGCTGAGGCAGGAGAATCACTTGAACATGAGATGGCGCCACTGCACTCCAGCCTGGTGACAGGAGACTCCATCTCAAAAAAAAAAAAAAAAAAAAAAAGAAGAAGAAGAAAAAGACAAAGAAAAGAAAAAGGAAATGAATCTAAAATTCATGAGTACCTGGTTAAATTGTAGGTCTTTGCTATGGTGAATAGTGCTGCAGTAAACATGTCAGTGCAAGTTTTTTTGTAAAATTATTTTCCCTTGGGTATAGACTCAGTAATTTGGTTGATGGGCTAAATGGCAATTCTATTTTTAGTTTTTTGAGAAATCTTCAAACTGTGTTCCATAGAGGTTGAATTAATTTGCATTTCTCTCAACAGTATATAAAGATGCCTTTTTTCCCACAACTTGAATATTTGTCACTTTTTGGCTTTTAATAAGTCATTCTAACTGGCGTGAGATAGTATCACATTGTTATTTTGACTTACATTTCTCTGATGACTAGGGATGTTGAACATTTTTCTTAGTATGTTTATTGGCAGCTTTTATGTCTTTCTTTGAGAAATGACTTTTCATATTATTTGTCTGTTTTTTCTTATAAAATTTCTGATAGATTCTATATATTAATACTTCGTTGTACGTAGTTTGCAAATATTTTATTTTAGAGTATAGGTTGTCTAATTTGTCAGTAGTTTCTTTTGCTGTGCAGCTATTTAGTTTAATTAGGTGCGAATTTCCAAGTTTTTTCCATTGCATTTACTTTTAAGGTGTTATGAATTATTTCCAGAGGGCAGTGTCTAGAAGAGTACTTTCTAATTGGTCTTCTAGAATTTTTATATATTAAAGTCTCACAGTTACTAATCTTATTTTATATATGAGAGGTAGGGTTTCAGTTTTCTTCTTTTGTATATGACTAACCAGTTGTCACAATACTATTTATTAGATAGGTAGTTATTTCCTTTTTATTTCTATTAACTTTGTCAAAAATAAGTTGGGGGCAGGAGTGGTGGCTCCTGCCTGTAGTCCCAGCACTTCAGGGGCCAAGGTGAGCAGATCACTTGAGTTCAAGTGTTTGAGACCAGCTTGGCCAACTCGGTGAAACCCCACCTCTACTAAAAATATGAAAGTTGGTCAGGCGTGGTCGTGTGTATCTGTAATCCTAGCTACTCGGGAGGCTGAGGCATGAGAACTGATTGAACCCAGGAGTCAGAGGTTGCAGTGATCTGGGATCCTTCCACTGCACTCCCTCAAAAAAAAAAAAAAGCTTAGTCGTAGAAGTGTAGCTTTATTTCAGAGCTCCCTCTCTGTTCCATTGGTCCATATGTATATTTTTATACCAGAATCATGTCATATTGGTTACTGTAGCTTCTGGTAAATTCTGAAGTCAGGTAACGTGAGGCATCCAGGTTTGTTAACGTTGCCTTGGCTATTTAGGCTTGTTTTTCTATACATTTTAGAAGATTTTTTTTTTTAATTCTATAAAAATGGCATTGATAGAAATAGCAGTTAATGTGTAGGTGGCTTTAGGCAGCATGAGCATTTAAATTATATTGATTCTTCAAATCCATGAGCATAAAATGCTTTTCCATTTATTTGTGTTTTCTTATATCTTTCAGCAGTGTATTGTCATACTCCTTGTAGAGACATTTTACCTCCTTGATTCAATGTGTATATATATTTTTGTTTGTGGTTATCATAAACTGTGTTCTTGATTTTGTTCTCAGTTTGAATGTTATTAGCATAAAAAAATGCTACTTATTTTTGTATGTTGATTTTGTATCATGAGACATTGCTGAAGTCATTTTTTAGGCTTAGGAGTCTTTTGATGAAATCTTTAAAGTTTCACAGGTAGAGAATTGTATCTTCTGTGAAGATAATTTGACTTCCTATTTTTCTATTTAGATGTCTTTTATTTATTTGTTTGATTGCTCTGGCTAGGACTTCCAGAACTATGTTGAATAGGAGTGTGAGTGTTGACTGAACATTGTTATTTTTATGGAGAATGCATCCAGCTTTCATCTGTTCAGTATGATGTTAAATGAAGATTTGTCATAGATGACTCATTATTTTGAGGTATATTTCTTCAATGTCTAGTTTGAGAATATTTTTATAAATACTGAATTTTCTTGAATGCTTTTTCTGCATGTTTTGATAATTACATAATTTTTGCTTTTAATCATCTTTATAAGGTGAATTTCACTTATTGACTGCATATCATAAAACATTCTTGCATTCATAAAGCCCACATGATTGTGGAAAATAGCTTTTTCATTTGCTTATGAGCTCAGCTTGCTAGTATTTCATGGAGGATGTTTCAATGTTCATCAAGAATATTTGTCTATAGTTTTTTTGTATGTCTTCACTAGATTTTGGTATTAGGATGATACTGGTTTCATATAATGAATTAGGAATAAATTCCACTTTGGTTTTTTTATATACATCCAGTAGAATTAGTACCAGTTCATCCGTTTTTCTTTGACAGAGTCTCACTCTGTCGCCCAGGCTGGAGTGTAGTGGTGCGATCTCGGCTCACTGCAACCTCCCCGAACCGGGTTCAAGCGATTCTCCTGTCTCAGCCTTCTGGGTAGCTGGGAATACAGGTGTCCACCACCACCACCCTCGACTAATTTTTGTATTTTTAGTAGAGACAGGGTTTCACCATATTGGCCAGGCTGGTCTTGAACTCCTGACTGTGTGATCCACCCACCTCAGCCTCCCAGAGTGTTGGGATTAACAGGAGTGAGCCATCGCGCCTGGCCTGGTTATCTTTTTTATGTGTGGTAAAATCTGGCTGTGAATTTATCCGATTCAGGGCTATTTATGGTTTTTTATTACTAATTCAATTTCATTATACATTTTTGTTCTGTTCCAGATTTTTGTTTCTTAGTGGTTCAATTTTGGGAGATTGTGTGTATCCAGGAGTTTATTTTCTGTAAACTTTTTAGCTTGCATGCATAGAGATGTCCATAGTAGTCTCTGAGTTTGTTTTATATTTATGTGGGATTAGCTGTGCTCACATGTTTAACATTTAAATACATGCAGAATAAAAGTTTGACAAAAGTCACATTCCCTTATGATAAATACGTGAATAAATTAGGTATAGGGCAAACGCACCTTAAGCCAATAAATGCCACATATAACAAAAATTGCAAGCTAACAACATACTAGACGGTGAAATGTTGTGAGCTTTTACTCTAAGAGCTAGAATAACACAAGGATGCCCACTTTCTTCAGTCTTACTAAACATAGTACTAAATGTCCATGGCAAAGAAATTAGAAAATAAAATCAAAGGCATCCATATTGGAAAAAAATTAAATTATTGCTGCTTGTAGATGACATCTTAAGTATAGAAAAGCCTAACACTTTACTGAGAACCACTAAACAAATTTATTAAACTGGCAGAATTTAAAATCAACATACAAAATGACTAGCATTTCTATATACTAATGATTAACTATCTGAAAATGAAATTAAAAACCAATCCCATCTATAATAACTGTAGTTACTAGACTTTGAATTAAATTTAACTAAAAAGTTGGAACATGTTACATTATAGAATAAAGAACCTTACAGAAAATAAATAATACACAAATGAAAAAATTACAAATATTTGCAAAAAACTATCAAAGTACCAGTGACACACTAAATAGAGATTCAGCAATATTTCTCCCACTTGCATTTGAAAGAAGAGAAATATGGCTTTGTTCTGTCTGGTTCACCAGTGGCCAGTTCCGGGTTGCCTCCCTTGTTCCCTAAACATCGCTGTTGTCCTTTTCTTTTTTCAAGAGGCCCAGATTTCATATTGTTCAAACACACATGCTCTACAAACAATTTGTGCAGTTAACGCAATCATCTCAGAGTCTTGAGGTGACATTCATCCTCCTCAGCTTACGAAGATGATGGGATTAAGAGATTAAAGATAGGCATAGGAAATCACAAGGGTATTGATTGGGGAAGTGATGTGTCCATGAAATCTTCACAATTTATGTTCAGAGATTGCAGTAGACAGGCATAATAAATTATAAAAGTATTAATTTGGGGAACTAATAAATGTCCATGAAATCTTCACAATTTATGTTCTTCTGTCACAGCTTCAGCCGGTCTCACCATTCAGGGTCCCTGACTTCCCGCAAGAAATAGCCAAAACAATCAAGAAAAAAAAAAAAAGACTGAAATTATCACCCTACCTGACTTAGAAATATACTACAAAGCTATAGTAACCAAAATGGTATGGTACTTGAATAAAAATAAAGACACACACAAATGAAGCAGAAGAGAGCAGAAATATATTCATGCATTTATAGCTAAGTGATTTTAGAAATAGGTGACAATTTCTTAGGGAAAGGACAGTTTGTTCAACAAATGGTGTTGAGAAAACTATATAGCCACATGAAGACCAATAAAACAAGATCTTTATCTCACATCATATATATAAATCAATTCAAAATGAATTAGATACTTAACTGTAAGGCTTGAAACCGGAATTACTACAAAAAATATAGGATGAAAGCCTTATAACATTGATCTGGATGGTGACTTTTTTGTTGTAATCTCAAAACCCCAGGAAAATAAAGGAAAAACACATTAGTCATATTGCTTCAAATTAAAAAGCTGCTGCACACAATTCTCATACAATTAACAGGATTAGACAACTAAAGAATCAGCAAAAATACAGGCAAATCATACGTTGCGACAAGTTTTTTTGTTGTACACTAAAATTACTATACCACAAAAAAACGTAAAAATAAGCAAAATATTTGAATATTTTTCAAGACATACATATTGCCAAGCTACAAATTAAAAATGCTCAATATGAATTATCAGAAAAGGAAAGCCAAAAAAAAAAAAAAATTACTATGAGATATCAACACACTCCTGTTAGAATGACTCTTATGAAAAAGAAAAAGTGTTTGTAAAGCTGTGCAGAAAAGAGAATGCTTGCACACTGTTGGGTTGAATGCAAATGAGGATAGCCATTATGAAAAACAAAATAGAGATATCTCAAAAAAATTTAAAATCAAACTATCAAATACAGCAAGTGCAATATTGGATACATATCCAAAACAAAATCGGAATGAAGAAACATTTACAACTCTGCGTTGTTTGCAACACTCTTCATAATGGCCAAAACATAAAATCAATGGTTCAACATATAATTAGTACATAAAGACAATGTGGTATATACACACAATGAAATACTATGCATCTTTAAAAAGGAAAAAATTGTTTTCAATTACATGATTAATCTGGAGGACATTAGTTGAGGTAAGGCATAGAGATTATTATTTTATAATTTCACTTACAGATGGATTCTAAAAAACTTAATCGTGAGGGGCGGAGCAAGATGGCCGAATAGGAACAGCTCCAGTCTCCAACTCCCAGCGCGCGTGACACAGAAGACTGGTGATTTCTGCATTTTCAACTGAGGTACTGGGGTCATCTCACTAGGCAGTGCCAGACAATCGGTTCTGGTCAGCTGCTGCAGCCCAACCAGCGAGAGCTGAAGCAGGCGAGGCATCGCCTCACCTGGGAAGCACAAGGGGGAAAGGAGTCCCTTTTCGTAGCCAGGGGAAGAACTGAGACACACAACACCTGGAAAATCGGGTGACTCCCACCCCAATACTGTACTTTGAGCAAACGGGCACACCAGGAGATTGTATCCCACACCTGGCCGGGAGGGTCCCACGGCCACGGAGCCTCCCTCATTGCTAGCACAGCAGTCTGCGATCTAACCGCAAGGCAGCAGCAAGGCCGGGGGAGGGGCGCCCGCCATTGCTGAGGCTTAAGTAGGTAAACAAAGCCGCTGGGAAGCTAGAACTTGGTGGAGCTCACAGCAGCTCAAGGAAACCTGCCTGTCTCTGTAGACTCCACCTCTGGGGACAGGGCACAGCTAAATAACAACAACAAAAAAAAAGCAGCAGAAACCACTGCAGACGCAAACGACTCTGTCTGACAGCTTTGAAGAGAGCAGTGGATCTCCCAACACGGAGGTTGAGATCTGGGAAGGGACAGACTGTCTGCTCAAGTGGGTCCCTGACCCCTGAGTAGCCTAACTGGGAGACATCCCCCACTAGGGGCAGTCTGACACCCCACACCTCACAGGGTGGAGTACACCCTGAGAGGAAGCTTCCAAAGTAAGAATCAGACAGGTACACTCGCTGTTCAGCAATATTCTATCTTCTGCAACCTCTGCTGCTGATACCCAGGCAAACAGGGTCTGGAGTAGACCTCAAGCAATCTCCAACAGACCTACAGCTGAGGGTCCTGACTGTCAGAAGGAAAACTATCAAACAGGAAGGACACCTATACCAAAACCCCATCAGTACGCCACCATCATCAAAGACCAGAGGCAGATAAAACCACAAAGATGGGGAAAAAGCAGGACAGAAAAGCTGGAAATTCAAAAAATAAGAGCGCATCTCCCCCTGCAAAGGAGGGCAGCTCATCGCCAGCAATGGATTGAAGCTGGTCAGAGAATGACTTTGACGAGATGAGAGAAGAAGGCTTCAGTCCATCAAACTTCTCAGAGCTAAAGGAGGAATTACGTACCCAGCACAAAGAAACTAAAAATCATGAAAAAAGAGTGAAAGAATTGACAGCTAGTATAATTAATGCAGAGAAGGTCATAAACGAAATGACAGAGATGAAAACCATGACACGAGAAATACGTGACAAATGCACAAGCTTCAGTAACAGACTCGATCAACTGGAAGAAAGAGTATCAGCGATTGAGGATCAAATGAATGAAATAAAGCGAGAAGAGAAACCAAACGAAAAAAGAAGAAAAAGAAATGAACAAAGCCTGCAAGAAGTATGGGATTATGTAAAAAGACCAAATCTACGTCTGATTGGGGTGCTTGAGAGTGAGGGGGAAAATGGAACCAAGTTGGAAAACACTCTTCAGGATATCATCCAGGAGAACTTCCCCAACCTAGTAGAGCAGGCCAACATTCAAATTCAGGAAATACAGAGAACACCACAAAGATACTCCTTGAGAAGAGCAACTCCAAGACACATAACTGCCAGATTATCCAAAGTTGAAATGAAGGAAAAAATCTTAAGGGCAGCCAGAGAGAAAGGTCGGGTTACCCACAAAGGGAAGCCCATCAGACTAACAGCAGATCTCTCGGCAGAAACTCTACAAACCAGAAGAGAGTGGGGGCCAATATTCAACATTCTTAAAGAAAACAATTTTAAACCCAGAATTTCATATACACGCAAACTAAGTTTCATAAGTGAAGGAGAAATAAAATCCTTTACAGATAAGCAAATGCTTAGAGATTTTGTCACCACCAGGCCTGCCTTACAAGAGACCTTGAAGGAAGCCCTAAACATGGAAAGGAACAACCGGTACCAGCCATTGCAAAAACATGCCAAAATGTAAAGACCATCGAGGCTAGGAAGAAACTGCATCAAATAACGAGCAAAATAACCAGTTAATATCATAATGGCAGGATCAAGTTCACACATAACAATATTAACCTTAAATGTAAATGGACTAAATGGCCCAACTAAAAGACACAGACTGGCAAACTGGATAAAGAGTCAAGACCCATCAGTCTGCTGTATTCAGGAGACCCATCTCACATGCAGAGACATACATAGGCTCAGAATAAAGGGATGGAGGAAGATCTACCAAGCAAATGGAGAACAAAAAAAAGCAGGGTTGCAATCCTAGTCTCTGATAAAACAGACTTTAAACCATCAAAGATCAAAAGGGACAAAGAAGGCCATTACATAATGGTAAAGGGATCAATTCAACAGGAAGAGCTAACTATCCTAAATATATATGCACCCAATACAGGAGCACCCAGATTCATAAAGCAAGTCCTTAGAGACTTACAAAGAGACTTAGGCTCCCATACAATAATAATGGGAGACTTCAACACTCCACTGTCAACATTAGACAGATCAATGAGACAGAAAGTTAACAAGGATATCCAGGAATTGAACTCATCTCTGCACCAAGCGGACCTAGTAGACATCTACAGAACTCTCCACCCCAAATCAACAGAATATACATTCTTCTCAGCACCACATCACACTTATTCCAAAATTGACCACATAATTGGAAGTAAAGCACTCCTCAGCAAATGTAAAACAACAGAAATTATAACAAACTGTCTCTCAGACCACAGTGCAATCAAACTAGAACTCAGGACTAAGAAACTCAATCAAAACCGCTCAACTACATGGAAACTGAACAACCTGTTCCTGAATGACTACTGGGTACATAACGAAATGAAAGCAGAAATAAAGATGTTCTTTGAAACCAATGAGAACAAAGATACAACATACCAGAATCTCTGGGACACATTTAAAGCAGTGTGTAGAGGGAAATTTATAGCACTAAATGCCCACAAGAGAAAGCAGGAAAGATCTAAAATTGACACTCTAACAGCATAATTAAAAGAACTAGAGAGGCAAGAGCAAACACATTCAAAAGCTAGCAGAAGGCAAGAAATAACTAAGATCAGAGCAGAACTGAAGGAGATAGAGACACAAAAAACCCTCCAAAAAATTAATGAATCCAGGAGTTGGTTTTTTGAAAAGATCAACAAAATTGACAGACCGCTAGCAAGACTAATAAAGAAGAAAAGAGAGAGGAATCAAATAGACACAATAAAAAATGATAAAGGGGATATCACCACCGACCCCACAGAAATACAAACTACCATCAGAGAATACTATAAACACCTCTACACAAATAAACTAGAAAATCTAGAAGAAATGGATAATTTCCTGGACACTTACACTCTTCCAAGACTAAACCAGGAAGAAGCTGAATTCCTGAATAGACCAATAGCAGGCTCTGAAATTGAGGCAATAATTAATAGCCTATCAACCAAAAAAAGTCCAGGACCAGATGGATTCACAGCTGAATTCTACCAGAGGTACAAGGAGGAGCTGGTACCATTCCTTATGAAACTATTCCAATCAATAGAAAAAGAAGGAATCCTCCCTAACTCATTTTATGAGGCCAACATCATCCTGATACCAAAGCCTGGCAGAGAGACAACAAAAAAAGAGAATTTTAGAACAATATCCCTGATGAAAACTGATGCAAAAATCCTCAATAAAATACTGACAAACCGGATTTAGCAGCACATCAAAAAGATTATCCATCATGATCAAGTGGGCTTCATCCCTGGGATGCAAGGCTGGTTCAATATTCACAAATCAATAAACATAATCCAGCATATAAACAGAACCAAAGACAAGAACCACATAATTATCTCAACAGATGCAGAAAAGGCTTTTGACAAAATTCAACAGCCCTTCATGCGAAAAACGCTCAATAAATTCGGTATTGATGGAACGTACCTCAAAATAATAAGAGCTATTTATGACAAACCCACAGCTAATATCATACTGAATGGGCAAAAACTGGAAAAATTCCCTTTGAAAACTGGCACAAGACAGGGATGCCATCTCTCACCACTCCTATTCAGCATAGTGTTGGAAGTTCTGGCTAGGGCAATCAGGCAAGAGAAAGAAATCAAGGGTATTCAGTTAGGAAAAGAAGAAGTCAAATTGTCCCTGTTTGCAGATGACATGATTGTATATCTAGAAAACCCCATTGTCTCAGCCCCAAATCTCCTTAAGCTGATAAGCAACTTCAGCAAAGTCTCAGGATACAAAATTAATGTGCAAAAATCACAAGCATTCTTATACACCAGTAACAGACAAACAGAGAGCCAAATCATGGCTCAACTTCCATTCACAATTGCTTCAAAGAGAAGAAAATACCTAGGAATCCAACTTACAAGGGATATAAAGGACCTCTTCAAGGAGAATTACAAACCACTGCTCAGTGAAATAAAAGAGGACACAAACAAATGGAAGAACATACCATGCTCATGGATAGGAAGAATCAATATCGTGAAAATGGCCATACTGCCCAAGGTCATTTATAGATTCAATGCCATCCCCATCAAGCTACCAATGAGTTTCTTCACAGAATTGGGAAAAACTGCTTTAAAGTTCATATGGAACCAAAAAAGAGCCCGCATTGCCAGGACAATCCTAAGTCAAAAGGACAAAGCTGGAGGCGTCACGCTACATGACTTCAAACTATACTACAAGGCTACAGTAACCAAAACAGCATGGTACTGGTACCAAAACAGAGATATAGACCAATGGAACAGAACAGAGCCCTCAGAAATAATACCACACATCTACAGCCATCTGATCTTTGACAAACCTGAGAGAAACAAGAAATGGGGAAAGGATTCCCTATTTAATAAATGGTGCTGGGAAAATTGGCTAGCCATAAGTAGAGAGCTGAAACTGGATCCTTTCCTTACTCCTTATACGAAGATTAATTCAAGATGGATTAGAGACTTAAATGTTAGACCTAATACCACAAAAACCCTAGAAGAAAACCTAGGTAGTACCCTTCAGGACATAGGCATGAGCAAGGACTTCATGTCTAAAACACCAAAAGCAATGGCAACAAAAGCCAAAATTGACAAATGGGATCTCATTAAACTAAAGAGCTTTTGCACAGCAAAAGAAACCACCATCAGATTGAACAGGCAACCTACAGAATGGGAGAAAATTTTTGCAATCTACTCATCTGACAAAGGGCTGATATCCAGAACCTACAAAGAACTCAAACAAATTTACAAGAAAAAAACAAACAACCCCATAAAGAAGTGGGCAAAGGATATGAACAGACATTTCTCAAAAGAAGACATTCATACAGCCAACAGACACATGAAAAAATGCTCATCATCACTCGCCATCAGAGAAATGCAAATCAAAACCACAATGAGATACCATCTCACACCAGTTAGAATGGCAATCATTAAAAAGTCAGGTAACAACAGGTGGTGGAGAGGATTTGGAGAAATAGGAACACTTTTACACTGTTGGTAAGACTGTAAACTAGTTCAACCATTATGGAAAACAGTATGGCAATTCCTCAAGGATCTAGAACTAGATGTACCATATGACCCAGCCATCCCACTACTGGGGTATATACCCAAAGTATTATAAATCATGCTGCTATAAAGACACATGCACACATATGTTTATTGCAGCCCTATTCACAATAGCAAAGACTTGGAATCAACCCAAATGTCCATCTGTGAAAGACTGGATTAAGAAAATGTGGCACAGGCCGGGCGCGGTGGCTCAAGCCTGTAATCCCAGCACTTTGGGAGGCCGAGACGGGCGGATCACGAGGTCAGGAGATCGAGACCATCCTGGCTAACAAGGTGAAACCCCGTCTCTACTAAAAATACAAAAAAAAACTAGCCGGGCGAGGTGGCGGGCGCCTGTCGTCCCAGCTACTCGGGAGGCTGAGGCAGGAGAATGGCGTAAACCCGGGAGACGGAGCTTGCAGTGAGCTGAGATCCGGCCACTGCACTCCAGTCCGGGCAACAGAAAGAGACCCCACCTCCCATCTGTGAAAGACTGGATTAAGAAAATGTGGCACATATACACCACGGAATACTAGGCAGCCATAAAAAAGGATGAGTTTGCATCCTTTGTAGGGACATGGATGCAGCTGGAAACCATCATTCTTAGCAAACTATCACAAGAAGAGAAAACCAAACACCGCATGTTCTCACTCATAGGTGGGAACTGAACAATGAGATCACTTGGACTCGGGAAGGGGAACATCACACACTGGGGCCTATCATGGGGAGGGGGCAGGGGGGAGGGATTGCATTGGGAGTTATACCTGATATAAATGACGAATTGATGGGTGCTGACGAGTTGATGGGTGCAGCACACCAACATGGCACAAGTATACATATGTAACAAAACTGTACATTATGCACATGTACCCTAGAACTTAAAGTATAATAATAATTAAAAAAAAAAAAAAAAAAAGAGAAAGATTACGGGGGAAAAAAAAAAAAAACAAAAAAACTTAATCTCATTGAAGCAGAGAGTAACATAGTGACCACCAGATGCCAAGGTATGCAGAAAGGGAATCTATTGAATAATACATAATTATAGCTGGGCAGGAGAAATAAGTTCAAATAATATGTTCTACAGCATAGTGACTATAGTTAATAATAATGTATTTGCATTTTCAAAAAAATTAAGACAGTATCATGTGCTCTCACCACAAAAAAACTATGTGAAGCATTAAATAAAATTAAGCATTTGACAATGTGTATATACTTCAAAATGTAATGTTTTACAAAATAAATACACATTTATTTGTTACAGATGGTAATGGTATGAAAGACACTAAAAAGGCAGATGTTTGGGCTGTGCATGGTGGCTCATGCCTGTAATCCCAGCACTTTTGGGAGGCTGAGGCAGGCAAATCATGAGGTCAAGAGATCAAGACCATCCTGGCCAACACGGTGAAACCCCATCTCTACTAAAAAGACAAAACTTAGCTAGGTGTGGTGGTGCATGCCTGTAGTCACAGCTACTTGGGAGGCTGAGGCAGGAGAATCGCTTGAACTAGGGAGGTGGAGGTTGCAGCAAGTCAAGATCGTGCCACTGCACTCCAGACTGATGACAGAGCGAGACTCCTCAAAAAAACAAAACAAAACACATTGGTAAGCAAACTCTCCAGTTAAAATTAATTTTTCTTTTTTTTTGCGACAGTCTCACCTTGTTGCCTAGGCTGGAGTGCAATTGCACAATCTCGGCTCACTGCTACCTCCGCCTCCTGGGTTTAAGCGATTGTCCTGCACCAGCCTCCTGAGTAGCTGGGATTACAGGCACATGCCACCCTGCCTGGCTATTTTGTATCTTTAGTAGAGACAGGGTTTCACCATACTGGCCAGGCTGGTCTCAAACTCCTGACCTCATGATCTGCCCACCTCAGCCTCCCAAAGTGCTGGGATTACAGGTGTGAGCCACCGCACCTGGCCAAAAGAAACAATTTTTCAAGTGTATTAAAAATACCAACATTCTTATCAAAACCTACAAAGTAGCATGTGAAATGACATGGCATTAAAAAAAGTGAGAAAATTGCAGCTATAAAAGAGAAAAAAAAAAAAGAAAGAAGGGCTGTGATTCCATACATAGTTGAAAAACACATAATAAGACAAACAAAATTGAAGATAACTGGAAAATAAAAGAAGCAGAATTTTGCTTTACATTCAGCAAGATTCGTTTGCTCCTTTAAAAAAGATTCTCTCCACATAAAGAATCAATGTTTTTTCTTTATCATTTATATTTTACGTCTCTGACTTAAAGTTACAAACTAACTCTAGCAGGAATATTTATAGATTATAAAACATCTGTTACTCAGCAAGCACTATTATGTTTTTTGCTACATTTATATATTAAAACATCCTCATGACTTATGAAGCCTCTTTAGTACTTACCTGAATGTTATGGGAAGTCAGGGACCCCGAACAGAGGGACCAGCTGGAGCCACAGCAGAGGAACATAAATTGTTCAGATTTCATCTTAATATGGACATATTACTTATGTATACTTTTGTAATTTCTTATGCCTGTCTTTAATCTCGTAATCCTGCTATCTTCGTAAGCTGAGGATGCACATCACCTCAGGGCCACTGTGATAATTGTGTTAACTGTACAAACTGATTGTAAAACGTGCGTTTGAACAATATGAAATCAGTGTACCTTGAAAAAGAACAGAATAATAGCAATTTTTATGGAACAAGGGAAGATGACCACAAGGTCTGACTGCCTGCAGGGTTGGGTAAAAAGAGTCATATATTTTTTTTTTTTCTTGCAGAGGGCCTATAAATGGATGTGCAAGTAAGAAACATATCATTAAATTATTTTCCTAACAAGGAATATTAATACCCTGGGAAAAGAATGCGTTCCGGGGGGAAGTCTATAAACGGCCACTCTGGGAATGTCTGTCTTGTGCAGTTCAGATAAGGACTGAGATAAGCCCTGGTCTCCTGCAGAACCCTCAGGCTTACTAGGGTTGGGAAAACTCAACCCTGGTAAATTTGTGGTCAGACCGGTTCTCTGCTCTCAAACCCTGTTTTCTGTTAAGATGTTTATCAAGACAACACGTCCACTGCTAAATATAGACCCTTATCAGTGGTTCTGCTTTTGCCCTTTGCCCTGTGATCTTTGTTGGACCCTTATCAGTGGTTCTGCTTTTGCCCATTGCCCTGTTCCCTCAGAAACACGTGATCTTTGTTAGACCCTTATCAGTGGTTTTTTGCTCTTTGAAGCATGTCATCTTTTTACCTACTCTCTGTTCTTACATGCCCTCCCCTTTTGAAACCCTTAATAAAGACTTGCTGCTCAGACAGGCATCACGGTCCTACTGATACGTGATGTCACCCCTGGCGGCCCAGCTGTAAAATTCCTCTGTCTCTTTCTCAGCCAGCTGACACTTATGGAAAACAGAAAGAACCTACATTGAAATACTGGGGGCGGGTTCCCCCAATACCTGAACTGGCTCAATCAACAAATAAATTTACTTCTGTTAATTATAAAAAGTGAAATGAATAATAACTAAAGTAGGCTTATATAAGGTCCTTCAATTAAAAGAACAAAACAGAAAGTTTTAATTCAATGAAACAATACACTAATCGTGTAATTACATCTAAAATTATTTTGTGTGCCCTACTAAATTTTATAAAAATGGGGTATATCTTTGACCACTTCACATAATGAAAACCTCATAAACTATAAAAGAAAAAAAATTACAAGAAACAACAAAAAAATGTGGGCTTAGCATGAGTACCAATCAACCAAAAGCAAAATTTGCATAAGCAGATTTTGAATCCATAAGCCATACTACTTTACAGTAATTCAGTAGAAAGAGTATAGATTTGCTTTCAGCAATTTTGAGGTTTATAGTTTTCTAGTAAATTAACTTACTAAAATGTTTTGTTCCAATATTGCTCTTATCTTCTGAAAATAGGTACAAATTTATATTCACACAAACATGCCTAATTACTCCATAATTTTCTTACACCTAGGGTTTAACTTAAGAGAAATGTATGTATATACTTAACTTTACGTAAATCAAAAGAGTCTGTATGTGTTTGCAGAGAAGCCACATGTTCAAAAATATATAACATTTTAATGTTTATTTAGGACTCAGAATGTATGGACTTTATTTACACTTCTATATAATTTTTAGTATAACCATAAAAATAGCTCTGTAGTCAATAACAATCGTACATTAAAAAAAGACTAAAACTGTAGAGTTGGTTTATAATACAAAGGATAAATGCTGGAGATGATGGATACTTAATTTTTCCTGATGTAATTATTACATATTATACGTCTGTATCAAAATATGCTATATATGGCATACAATGTATCCACAAAAATTAAAAAGTACAAATTTAAATAAGAAATAAATATTTAACCTATGGGAACAATATTCTTTAACCTCCCTGCAGTTTAAAGTCACCGGCAAAGGGGATTACTAGAAATGTTAGTCCATTATGTTACCAAAGAGTATGTACCATCTTTTGCCTACACCCTGGAGTAAGGTGAAATAGGTTAAAATTAGTGGCATAACTTTATTAAATGCACAATTTTATAAACATGTTAAATAAAATTTTAATAAAATATTGTTCACACATAATTTAAAATTTTAAGAATGTACATTTTATTACATAAAAGTACAATTAGAAATTTACTAATTTTAACTAAAATTTAAAATGTTTTCTCACTAAATGCAGATTGCTCTGAACACCTACTTCATGTGTCACTTATATTAATAAAGAGCCACTCCAGGCCGGGCGCGGTGGCTCAAGCCTGTAATCCCAGCACTTTGGGAGGCCGAGACGGGCGGATCACAAGGTCAGGAGATCGAGACCATCCTGGCTAAAACGGTGAAACCCTGTCTCTACTAAAAATACAAAAAACTAGCCGGGCGAGGTGGCGGGCGCCTGTAGTCCCAGCTACTCCAGAGGCTGAGGCAGGAGAATGGCGTAAACCCGAGAGGCGGAGCTTGCAGTGAGCTGAGAGCCGGCCACTGTACTCCAGCCCGGGTGACAGAGCAATACACCCCTAAAAACATAAAACAAAAAAAAAAAAGAGCCACTCCACTCAGATTTTTATCATGTGTCTTACATTTTAATGTCCTTACCCTTCCATAAAGATAACGCCCACCTAATTAAAAAAATTATCATATCTCTGATGCAGCAACAATTAGTCATAAGTTTTTATATGTGAATACAATAGAAACGAAGAAAGAGCAAGAAGTAATTTGAGAGTTGAATTAAACATTATTCATGTTGCAATCTGTATTTTTTAAGGAAAAAAGTATACTTTCAATGTAATTATAACTTTTCAAGAAATTTTCTACATCTTTTAAAGTTATACACAAATAATTTATCTACCAACTCTAGTTCTGGATTATTTTTTATACTCAGCACTGATTTACTGTAATGTCTGAAGTGCCTTAGATATTTCTACTGTGAGTTATCTGATATTTACATAGACTTAATTTTAGAATAGTTTTATATTTACATCTGCAAAAAAAATACATATATATATATAGAGAGAGAGACAGACAGACAGACAGAGTTTCACTCTTATCATCCAGGCTAGAGTGCAATGGCACAATCTTGGCTCACTGCAACCTCTGCCCCCCTGGTTCAAGCAATTCTCCTGCCTCAGCCTCCTGAGTAGCTGGGATTACAGGCACCCACCACCATGCCTGGCTAATTTTTGTATTTTTAGTAGAGACAGGGTTTTGCCATGTTGGCCAGGCTGTTCTCGAACACCTGACCTCAGGTGATCCACCCACTTTGGCCTCCCAAAGTGCTGGGATTACAGGCGTGAGCCACAGTGCCCAGCCTGCAAAAACATATTTTAGTATTAACTCTCTGTTTTCTAAGCTACAGATTTTGAAAAAATATGCTTTACTAAATGTACTATATTTGCAGACTTTTCTCCCATATAGATTCCCTGATGTTGAAGTTTGAGCAACTGCTTCAGTTTTTCTCTAGTACAAAATGTGTATGGTACGATTTGTGATACCAGTACACGTACTACAACCCTCTTTAAGTTTGTAACTTTTGTCTTCAAAATGAATACTCTTCTTCAATTTAACGGCTTATATTTTCTTAAAATCTTTAGACAGTAATTGCATTTATAATGCTTTTATTAAGTACCAACATTCTGATATTATGATGTCAACAGATATTAATGGCTACTTTACATTCTTTATATTTGTACAATGTTTCTTAAGTATAAATGCTTTCCTGTGCAATAAGGTTTGAGCCTTAATTAACAGTATTGCCAAATTCTTCACACTTGTAGTTTTCTCCAGTATGAATTATCTTACATACAATGAAGTGTGAAAACCATTTAAAGTCTTTGACACATTCTTTACATTTCTAGAATTTTTCACCAGTATGATTTCCTTTATATTTAGAAAAGTTTGAGGCGTTGTCAAAAGCATTGTCACACCTTCCAGTTTTGTAGTTTCTCTCCAGTATGAATTTTTTTATGTTTAGTAAGGTTTGCAGATTGGTTAAAAGCTTTGTCACATCTCTCACATTTATAGGGTTTCTCTCCAGTATGAATTATCTTATGTTCAGTAAGTTTTGAGGATCGGCTAAAAGCTTTGCCACATTCTTCACATTTGTAGGGTTTCTCCCCAGTATGAATTCTCTTATGTGTAGTAAGGGATGAGGAGTGTTTAAAAGCTTTGCCACATTCTTCACACTTGTAGGGTATCTCTCCAGAATGAATTTTCTTATGTTCAGTAAGTTTTGAGGATTGGATAAAAGCTTTGCCACATTCTTCACATTTGTAGGGTTTCTTTCCAGTATGAAGTTTCTTATGTTCAGTAAGTTTTGAGGATCGGTTAAAAGCTTTGCCACATTCTTCACATTTGTAGGGCTTCTCTCCAGTGTGAATTCTCTTATGTGTAGTAAGGGCTGAGGAGTGTTTAAAAGCTTTGCCACATTCTTTACATTTGTAAGGTTTCTCTTCAGTATGAATTTTCCTATGTTCTGTAAGATTTGAGGATCGGTTAAAAGCTTTGCCACATTCTTCACATTTGTAGGGTTGCTCTCCAGTATGAATGTTTTTATGTTCAGTAAGTTTTGAGGATCGGTTAAAAGCTTTTCCACATTCTTCACATTTGTAGGGTTTCTCTCCAGTATGAATTCTTTTATGTGTAGTAAGGGTTGAGGATTGGGTAAAAGCCTTGCCACATTCTTCACATATATAGGGTTGCTCTCCAGTATGAATTTTTTTATGTGTAGTAAGATTTGAGAACTGGTTAAAGGCTTTGCCACATTCTTCACATTTGTAGGGTTTCTCTCCTGTATGAATTATCTTATGTGTAGTAAGGTGTGAGGACTGGTTAAAGGCTTTGCCACATTCTTCACATTTATATGGTTTCTCTCGAGTATAATCTTTTTTATATTCAGTAAGGTTTGAGAATTGGTTAAAAGTTTTGTCACATTCCTGACATCTGTAGAGTTTCTCACAAGTATAAATTCTTTTATGTTTAGTAAACTTTGAAGATTGGTTAAAAGCTTTTTCACATTCTTCACATTTGCAGAAATTCACCTTGGTATAATTTCTTTTACGTTGAGTTAGGTGTGAAAGAATGCAAAATGATTTGCCACATTCTTTACATTTGAAAGGTTTATTTTCCACATGTTTTATCTTATGTTTATCTGAATGTGAAAATTTATTAAAGACTTTCACATATTTATCACATGGAAACATTTTGCTCTGCGTAGTTGATAAACATTGGTTAAGTCCATTATAACCTCCTTTGTACACCTTACATTCATCCACACTTTTACAGCCTTTTAACTGAAGATTATCATTTCCACATTTTTCATATCTTCTCAGTGCCACTTTTTCAAAAGAATCTTTTATGTTCTGCTCTGTCCAAAACTCTAGGGCAAAATGAGAACACATTACTGAAAGAAATAAAAACAACACATTACTTTACAGACTCAGATAAATATACTTTCCAAACCTAACTTATAAAATTACACAAACTACATAAGCAAGATGACACCACAGGCCATAATTAAGTGTATGCATTGCCCCAGGTAATAAGCACAATGCAAAGAGCCACATAGAAAAAAAAATATTCTGTCACATTTACCCAACACAGCTTTTTCTACTCCCTGATATAACCTAATGTTTTTAGAAGTAAATTGCAGCCAGGCCTGGTGACTCACAACTGTACTCCCAGCACTTTGGGAGGCTGAGGCGGGCAGATCGCGAGGTCAGGAGCTCAAGACCAGCCTGGCCAATATAGTGAAACACCGTCTCTACTAAAAATACAAAAAAAAAAAATTAGCTGGGCATGGTGGCGGGAGCCTGTAGTCCCAGCTAATTGGGAGGCTGAGGCAGGAGAATCGCTTGCACCTAGGAGGCTAACACTGCAGTGAGCCGAAATCGCACCATTACACTCCAGTCTGAGTGACAAAGCAAGACTCTATCTCATAAAAAAAAAAAAAAAAAGTAAATTGCAAACTTCAATTACTTACATATAGAGGAATACCTGAGAGTGAATAATTTATAAAGAAAAAAAGTTTATTTGGCTCACAGTTTGGCAGATTGTACAAAAAGTGTGTGCCAGCATCTGCTTCTGGCAAGGGTCTCAGGAAGCCTACAATCATAGTGGAATGCACAGATTAAATGAACACATCACACAGTAATCAGGTCCATCAGGATCCAAATCAACAATGATGATTACATTGCAATATGAGTTTTGGAGAACATAGACATCCAAGCCACATCACAGACCATATAGGCTTAACAGACCTGTACAAACCTTTTAAATCAAAATCAAGAGAATACACAATATTCTTTTTTTTTTTTTTTTTTGAGACAGAGGAGTCTCGCTCTGTCGCCCAGACTGGAGTGCAGTGGCGCGATCTCGGCTCACTGCAAGCTCCGCCTCCCGGGTTTACGCCATTCTCCTGCCTCAGCCTCCCGAGTAGCTGGGACTACAGGCGCCTGCCATCTCGCCCGGCTAGTTTTTTGTATTTTTTAGTAGAGACGGGTTTCACCGTGTTAGCCAGGATGGTCTCGATCTCCTGACCTCGTGATCCGCCTGTCTCGGCCTCCCAAAGTGCTGGGATTACAGGCTTGAGCCACCGCGCCCGGCCTAGAATACACAATATTCTTATTTGCACCTGGTGTATTCTGTTAGGACACAAATCAAGTCTTATTAAATTTAAGAATGCTGGCTAGGTGCAGTGGCTCATGCCTACAATCTCAACACTTTGGAAGACCCAGCTGGGCCAGAAATTTGACACCAGTCTGGGCAAAATAGCGAGACACTGTTTCTACAAATAATCAAAAAATTAGCCAGGCATGGTAGTAGCCATGACACGTCTGTAGTGCCAGCTACTTGGGAGACTGAGGTAAAAGGATAACTTGAGCCTGGGAGGTTATGGCTGCAGTGAGCCAAAATTATGCCATTGCACTCCAGCCTGAGTGACACAGTAAAATCTTCTCTCAAACAGCAACAATAAATAAATTTAGGAAGATCAAAATTATAAACATTTTCTGACCAAAAGTGAATGAAACAAAAAATTAAAAGCAAAAGTAAAATTGGCAAATTGAAAAATACATCAAAATAAAACACAGTCTTCAACATATTCTTGGCTCAAAGGCAAGAACACCTAATTTTTCAAAAATGTCAAAGCAACCAAAAGTGGTGAACAAAATTCAACATAATCTCTATAAAAATCCCATTAGCAGTGGCTCACACCTATAATCCTATCACTTTGGGAGGCTGAGGTGAGCAGATTACCTGAGGTCAGGAGTTTGTGACCAGCCTGCCAACATGGTAAAACCCCTTCTCTACTAAAAATACAAAAATCAGCTGGGTGTGGTGGCATGTGCCTCTGGTCCCAGCTACATAGGAGGCTGAGGTAGGAGAATCACTTGAACCCAGGAGGCAGAGGTTGCAGTGAGCCAAGATAGTGCTACTGCACTCCAGCCTGGGTGACAAAGTGAGACTCCATCTCAAAAAAAAAAAAAAAAAAAAAGTGTATGTACACACACACACACACACACACACAAATGGATTATTCAGCCTTAAATAAATCTTGTCACATTTTAAGATAAAACTTTGAGAATATTATGTCACCTGAAATAAGCCAGTAACAAAATGATGGATACTATATGATTCCACTTATATAAGATATCTTAATTAGTCACACTCATAGTGCAACGGTGTTTGTCAAGGGCTGGAGAGAGGATAAAATGGGCAGTTGTTACTTAATGGGTATTGAGTTTTAGTTTCATAAGATGAATACAAATATACTAACCATGCCTGAAATGTACAGTTTTTTTTTTGAGACAGGTTCTCACTGTCATCGAAGTTTGAGTAAAGTGGAACAATTATGGCTCACTGTAGCCTCAAACTCCCAGGCTAAAGTAATTCTGCACCATCAATCTACCAAAAAGTGGGGACCACAGCTGCACACCAACCACGTTGGCTATTTTTAAAAATTTTTTGTAGACAGAGAATCTCCATATGTTTCCCAGGCTAGTCCCATACTTTTGGGCTCAAGTAAATCTCCTGCCTCAGCCTCCCAAAATCCTAGGATCAAAGATGTGAGCCACCACCATGCCTGGCCCTGAAATGTACACTTCAATAGATTTTAGATGGTAAAATTTATTTTATGTGGTTTTACAATTAATTTTTTTAAAAGAAAAACTGGAAAAAATACAGAATTATAAATCTCTACATGAATTATCTTCAAATCACAAAAGTGTTTCTCTCACACAAAAGAAATATATCTTTATTATTAAACACATGGTGAAAATAAGACTATCTCACTGGGCATGGTAGCTCAGGACTTGTAATCCCAGTACTCTGGGAGGCAGGTGGATCACCTGAGGTCGGGAGTTGGAGACCAGCCTACCACATGGAGAAACCTCATCTCTACTAAAAATACAAAAATTAGCTGGGCATAGTGGCGCATGCCTGTAATCCCAGCTGCTCAGGAGGCTGAAGCAGGAGAATCACTTGAAACTGGGAGGCAGAGGTTGTGATGGCCGGAGATCACATCATTGCACTCCAGTCTGGGCAACAAGAGTGAAACTCCATCTCAAAAAAAAAAGGAAAAAGAAAAAAAAAAGACTATCTCCATGACTAATCACTTAGACAAGATAAAACGACCATTGAAAATCAGCTAAGAGGGGGGCGGAGCAAGATGGCCGAATAGGAACAGCTCCAGTCTCCAACTCCCAGCGCGAGTGACAAAGAAGACCAGTGATTTCTGCATTTTCAACTGAGGTACTAGGGTCATCTCACTAAAGAGTGCCGGACAATTGGTGCTGGTCAGCTGCTGCAGCCCGACCAGCGAGAGCTGAAGCAGGGCGAGGCATCGCCTCAACTGGGAAGGGAATCCCTTTTCCTAGCCAGGGGAACTGAGACACACAACACCTGGAAAATCGGGTAACTCCCACCCCAATACTGCGCTGTAAGCACACCGGCACACCAGGAGAATATATCCCACACCTGGCCGGGAGGGTCCCACGCCCACTGAGCCTCCCTCATTGCTAACACAGCAGTCTGCGATCTAACCGCAAGGCAACAGCGAGGCTGGGGGAGGGGCGCCCGCCATTGCTGAGGCTTAAGTAGGTAAACAAAGCCGCTGGGAAGCTAGAACTGGGTGGAGCTCACAGCAGCTCAAGGAAACCTGCCTGTCTCTGTAGACTCCACCTCTGGGGACAGGGCACAGCTAAATAACAACAACAACAAAAAAGCAGCAACAACCTGTGCAGATGCAAACGACTCAGTCTGACAGCTTTGAAGAGAGCAGTGGATCTCCCAACATGGAGGCTGAGACCTGAGAAGGGACAGACTGCCTGCTCAAGGGGGTCCCTGACCCCTGAGTAGCCTAACTGGGAGACATCCCCCACTAGGGGCAGTCTGACACCCCACACCTCACAGGGTGGAGTACACCCCTGAGAGGAAGCTTCCAAAGTAAGAATCAGACAGTAACACTTGCTGTTCAGCAATATTCTATCTTCTGGAACCTCTGCTGTTGATACCCAGGCAAACAGGGTCTGGAGTGGACCTCAAGCAATCTCCAACAGACCTACAGCTGAGGGTCCTGACTGTTAGAAGGAAAACTATCAAACAGGAAGGACACCTATACCAAAACCCCATCAGTACGCCACCATCATCAAAGACCAGCGGCAGATAAAACCACAAAGATGGGGAAAAAGCAGGGCAGAAAAGCTGGAAATTCAAAAAATAAGAGCGCATCTCCCCCTGCAAAGGAGCGCAGCTCATCACCAGCAACGGATCGAAGCTGCTCAGAGAATGACTATGATGAGATGAGACAAGAAGGCTTCAGTCTATCAAAATTCTCAGAGCTAAAGGAGGAATTACGTACCCAGTGCAAAGAAACTAAAAACCTTGAAAAAAGAGTGGAACAATTGACAGCTAGACTAATAAATGCAGAGAAGGTCATAAACGAAATGACAGAGATGAAAACCATGACACGAGAAATATGTGACAAATGCACAAGCTTCAGTAACCGACTCGATCAACTGGAAGAAAGAGTATCAGCGATTGAGGATCAAATG
>NC_045454.1:30076890-30158148 GCF_002776525.5 Piliocolobus tephrosceles | reverse complement strand
CAAAAATCACAAGCATTCTTATACACCAGTAACAGACAAACAGAGAGAGCCAAATCATGAATGAACTTCCATTCACAATTGCTTCAAAGAGAAGAAAATACCTAGGAATCCAACTTACAAGGGATGTAAAGGACCTCTTCAAGGAGAACTACAAACCACTGCTCAGTGAAATAAAAGAGGACACCAACAAATGGAAGAACATACCATGCTCATGGATAGGAAGAATCAATATCGTGAAAATGGCCATGCTGCCCAAGGTCATTTATAGATTCAATGCCATCCCCATCAAGCTACCAATGAGTTTCTTCACAGAATTGGAAAAAACTGCTTTAAAGTTCATATGGAACCAAAAAGGAGCCCGCATTGCCAAGACAATCCTAAGTCAAAAGGACAAAGCTGGAGGCGTCACGCTACATGACTTCAAACTAGGCTGCAGTAACCAAAACAGCATGGTACTGGTACCAAAACAGAGATATAGACCAATGGAACAGAACAGAGCCCTCAGAAATAATACCACACATCTACAGCCATCTGATCTTTGACAAACCTGAGAGAAACAAGAAATGGGGAAAGGATTCCCTATTAAATGGTGCTGGGAAAATTGACTAGCCATAAGTAGAAAGTTGAAACTGGATCCTTTCCTTACTCCTTATACGAAGATTAATTCAAGATGGATTAGAGACTTAAATGTTAGACCTAATACCATAAAAACCCTAGAAGAAAACCTAGGTAATACCATTCAGGACATAGGCATGGGCAAGGACTTCATGTCTAAAACACCAAAAGCAACGGCAGCAAAAGCCAAAATTGACAAATGGGATCTCATTAAACTAAAGAGCTTCTGCACAGCAAAAGAAACTACCATCAGAGTGAACAGGCAACCTACAGAATGGGAGAAAATTTTTGCAATCTACTCATCTGACAAAGGGCTAACATCCAGAATCTACAAAGAACTCAAACAAATATACAAGAAAAAAACAACCCCATCAAAAAGTGGGGAAAGGATATGAACAGACATTTCTCAAAAGAAGACATTCATACAGCCAACAGACACATGAAAAAATGCTCATCATCACTCGCCATCAGAGAAATGCAAATCAAAACCACAATGAGATACCATCTCACACCAGTTAGAATGGCAATCATTAAAAAATCAGGAAACAACAGGTGCTGGAGAGGATGTGGAGAAATAGGAACACTCTTACACTGTTGGTGGGATTGTAAACTAGTTCATCCATTATGGAAAACAGTATGGCAATTCCTCAAGGATCTAGAACTAGATGTACCATATGACCCAGCCATCCCACTACTGGGTATATACCCAAAGGATTATAAATCATGCTGCTATAAAGACACATGCACACGTATGTTTATTGTGGCAATATTCACAATGGCAAAGACTTGGAATCAACCCAAATGTCCATCTGTGACAGACTGGATTAAGAAAATGTGGCACATATACACCATGGAATACTATGCAGCCATAAAAAAGGATGAGTTTGCGTCCTTTGTAGGGACATGGATGCAGCTGGAAACCATCATTCTTAGCAAACTATCACAAGAACAGAAAACCAAACACCGCATGTTCTCACTCATAGGTAGGAACTGAACAATGAGATCACTTGGACTCGGGAAGGGGAATATCACACACCGGGGCCTATCATGGGGAGGGGGCAGGGGGGAGGGATTGCATTGGGGAGTTATACCTGATATAAATGATGAATTGATGGGTGCTGACGAGTTGATGTGTGCAGCACACCAACATGGCACAAGTATACATATGTAACAAACCTGCACGCTATGCACATGTACCCTAGAACTTAAAGTATAATAAAAAAAAAAAAAAAGAAAATCAGCTAAGAAAGAATACATACAAGATAAGCCATAACCAAAATTGGGGTCAAATTTATTAACACACATATGTAATCTGACTGGGATAGATATATGGCTGATTTATTTCTTAATTAAATCCCACAGATTTATCGTGTACAAACAATTGCAAATTGTCTAAAATAGTAAAACAAAAAAACACAATAAACAGATGTCAAACTGAAAAAAAAACACTAATATGGAATGGCAAAAGTATAATATACATAAATGTTAAATGTTAAATGTTTACTCATAAAATCTTGCAGCCAACACTCATGTAGCATTAAAAATGTGTCTAGGCCAGACGCAGTGGCTCATGCCTGTAATCCCAGCACTCTGCGAGGCGAGGTGGGCAGATCACAAGCTCAGAGGTTCGAGAGCAGCCTGGGCAACACGGTGAAACCCTGTCTCTACTAAAAATACAAAAAAATTAGCCAGGCGTGGTGGCACACACCTGTAATCCTAGATACTCAGGAGGCAGAGGCAGGAGAATTTCTTGAACCTGGGAGGTGGAGGTTGCAGTGAGCTGAGATCGTGCCACTGTACTCCAGCCTGGGCAACAGAGCAAGACTCCGTCTCAGAAAAAGAAAAGTAAATAAATTAAAAAATAATAATGTGTCCAGATAACTGCAATATTTGATTGTAACTCTACTCATGGAAGGCAGGTATGCTGAATCCTTGGCATGCACTGTATGGCAGTACAATTCCAGAGGAAATGCAATATTATCATAAATGAAAGACTCTAATGAGAAACTTAATAAATAAGCATTTAAAAAAACAAGAAGGCCAGGTGCAATGGCTCATGCCTGTAATCCCAGCACTTTGGGAGGCCGAGGTAGGTGGACCACTCAAAGTCAGAAGTTTAAGACCAGACTGGCCAACGTGGTAAAACCCCGCCTCTACTAAAAATACAAAAATTAGCCAGGTGTGGTGGGCGCCTATAATTCCAACTATTTAGAAGGCTGAAACAGGAGAATTGCTTAAACGCGGTAGGCAGAGGTTGGAGTGAGTCGAGATTGCACCATTGCACTCCAGCCTGGACAACAGGAGCAAAACTCCATCTCAAAAAAAAAAAAAAAAAAAAGACAATTTTGGGCCAGGCTCAGTGGCTCACATCTATATCAGAACTTTGGGAGGCCGAGGCAGATGGATAGATCACAAGGTCAGGAGCTCAAGACCAGCCTGGCCAACATGGTGAAACCCCGTCTCTACTAAAAGTACAAAAATTAGCCGGGCATGGTGGTGTGTGCCTATAGTCCCAGCTACTCAGGAGACTGAGACAGGAGAATCGCTTGAACCTGGGAGGTGGAGGTTGCAGTGAGCAGAGATTGTACCACTGAACTTCAGGCTGGGCAACAGAGTGAGACTCTGTCTCAAAAAAAAAAAAAGAAAAGAAATTTTATGTGTTAAATATATGCTATTGTTACATAAAATGAAACTGCTGTAATCCAACTTTAGAAGCAAAAAAATAGCCTTACATTGCTATATATATATATACACACACACACACACACATAAATATATATAATGCTAAATATATATAAATGTTAAATATATAAAAATATATATATTGCAGAATATAGTTAGAGTGTCTGATATATAAAACAAATATCTGCAAATAAATTACACTATTTAGATATAGGCTGGACAAAATGGGTGCAAATCATAGAATTCTTTTTACCTACATCAAGCCTAAATTTAAAAGTAATGTTTTTAGTAAATATGGAGTGCCTTCAAATTACCTAATTTACTTCAGGCATTACATGTAAATTCTAGCATATTGTCCTAAATTTCTAAATGTAAAATTACAGACAAAATTGAAATAGAAAATGAAGAATAAAAATGTATAGCAGGAGTGAAATCAATAAGATGGGAGAATAAAAGGTACCCTATTTTGTTATCTCCTGCACAGCAAGACAATTTGTCAGCCATCGCTGACAAAAATGCCTTTAGGAGATGGCCAGGCATCATGGCTCACACCTGTAATGAAAGATACATGGTATATTAAGTTTAGAGAATTGCTTCAGGTTAGGATTTCAAAATCAGCCTGAATTATGTATGTAGCAAGACTCCATCTCAAAATAAGTGCCTTTGAGAGCTTTGAGATCCAGAGAAAGAGGGAGTTGTGGAATTCTGATAAAGCCCAAGATTTAAAAGTCTTCTTTTCAGAAGGCAGGCCCTCATTCAGGTGCAAACTACAGGATCCCTGTTCTTAACTACAGTCTAGGAAATGGCCCACTCAACTTGGTCCCACTAGAATTCTGAACCTACTATGTAATCATCCCAAACTCCTCCCAGCCAAAGTCTGGGAGAGATTCTGCTTTTCCAGAGGCCCGGAGGAAGATACCCATTTATAGCCATGTCAGCTGGCCTACAGACCTTAGCCTTTACTGTGGTCCCTGAAGCAGTTCAATGACTCAGTTCCAGCTCGCTGAGCCACAGTTTATGGTCAGTTCTGCCTATATAGAAACCCACACAGTGACCTGGAAATATCCTTTCTGGTACCCGCTAAAAGCCGTAGTCATCCACATTCTGATATAAGGCTCACCATATGCAGACCCTACTGCAAAAACCTGCCCTAGTGTCTGTCCTACAGAGCAAAATCCTCTGTCAAAATTCAGTCTGTCTAAAATGGGAATTTAAACTACCCAAGTTTTTTAGGACAAGCCAACTAAAGGTAGACCCTAGTGCAGACCCAGCAGCCTTGTGACAAAGCCCTCTCCACTACAAACCAGAGGGCACCCCATTACCCTAAGGGTCCAACAAAAGAAGATCTTTACCTTCTGAAACCAGTTTATAAAAACTTGAGCTGTCTTCTCCTTCTATATATAGATGCCAATGCAAAACTATATTGTGCCCATTGTCAATGCTGCCAGTTTAACATAACACTGAAAGTACTGGCAGAAGAATTAGTCAAAAAATGAAAAAGAGCAATTGATATTGAAGACACATAAGTAAAAAGTTGCTAGCTGTAGCTCATATGATTATATATATATAAACATAAACAGTACATTAAAACTTGTAAATACACTCAGTAAATTACAAAAATATAAAACTAACATACAAGTTAGGGTTCCATAAATCTAAACTGTCTGATAAAATAGAGAAAAAAAAATCTTATTTACAATAGCATTAAAATAAATTTCTGAGAACAAATTTAACCAAGGAGGTATAAAATCTTTACAGTGAGAGATATATCAGTGAAATATATTAGAAAAGACAGGCCGGGCGTGGTGGCTCAAGCCTGTAATCCCAGCACTTTGGGAGGCCGAGACGGGCGGATCACGAGGTCAGGAGATCGAGACCTTCCTGGCTAACACGGTGAAACCCCGTCTCTACTAAAAATACAAAAAACTAGCCGGGCGAGGTGGCGGGCGCCTGTAGTCCCAGCTACTCCGGAGGCTGAGGCAGGAGAATGGCATAAACCCGGAAGGCAGAGCTTGCAGTGAGCTGAGATCCGGCCACTGCACTCCAGTCCGGGCGACAGAGCGAGACTCCGCCTCAAAAAAAAAAAAAAAAAAAAAAAAAAGAAAAAAAGAAAAGACATAAATAAATTTGAAAATATTTTATGTCCATGAAAGAAAATGATCTATAGATTCAATAGACTCCCTATCAAAATTCCAGTGGCATTTGTTTTTCACAGTAATAAAAAATGTAATTCTAAAATGTAAATGAAACTATGATATACTTTAAATAGCCAAAGCAAGCTTGAGAAAAAAAAAACAAAGGAGAAGAATATCATACTTTATAATTTTCTTTTCTTTTTGAGATGGAGTACCACTCTATAGCCAGGCTGGAGTGCAGTGGCACAATCCTGGATCACTGTAACGTCCACCTCCCCGATTCAAGTGCTTCTCCTGCCTCAGCCTCCCGAGTAGCTGGGATTACAGGCATGTGCCACCACACTCAGCTAATTTTTTGTATTTTTAGTAGAGATGGGGTTTCACTGTATTAGCCAGGTTTCCAAACTGCTGAATCAAAAGATTTATTTCTGTGAGATGAATGCACACATCACAAAGCAGTTTCTCAGAAAGCTTCTTTCTAGTTTTTATCTGACCTCCTGATCTGCCCACCTGGGCCTCCCAAAGTGCTGGGATTACAGGCGTGAGCCACTGTGCCCGGCCCTTGAGCCACTGCACCCAGCCCTTTATAATTTCAAGACTATATTTGAAGACTATAGAAATACAAACAAATAAAATATGTAGAAAAATGAAAAAAAAAAGGGGGGGGCGGGGCATAGTGGCTCACACCTGTAATCCCAGCACTTTGGGAAGGCAAGCCAAGCAAATCACCTGAGGGCAGGAGTTTGAGACCAGCCTGGCCAACATGGTGAAATCCCATCTCTACTAAAAACAAAAAATTTGCCAGGTGTGGTGGCCATGTGCTTGTAATTCCAGTTATTTGGGAGGCTGAGACAACAGAACTGCTTAAACCCAAGAGGCAAAAGTTACGGTGAGTCGAGACTGTAGCACTGCACCCCAGCCTGGGCCACAGAGTAAGACAGCAAGACTCTGTCTCAAAAAAAAAGAAGAAGAAGAAGAAGAAGAAAAGAAAACAATAGAAAAGAAAACACTTCTCACACGTTTCAGACATGATGGAAAAAAAGAACTTAAAAAATCATTTAACAGAGTTTCTCAAAATTATGCAGATATTTCTGTATCTCCAAAACAAATGAGTAAGGATTCAGATTGCGCAGTCTCTTATATGCCATGAAGGACACTGGTTCTCACTGAAAACTTGAAGGAAAATTACTAAAAACATAAATAGAAACCTTAGAGAATTTAAAAGCATAAGACAGAAAATGCTCAAATGTGACAGCAAAAAATACTCAGGCTTTCCAAAAACTATTTCCTTTAAAACACAGCTTCCCAGATCACATTTTAAGGACTGGTTTTCTTTTTGACCTTTGGACCTCTCATCTTTGCCACCTGTTGTATTCACTTTCACTCTCACTTACCTGGGGGTTCATCCACCATCTCATGTCTCTGCATAGTTAAAGGCTCTTTTTCTTGCTCCAGACAGGTGATCAGGTCTGGCTTAGAGACAGCAATACCTGTTTTATTAAAAATAACTAACATGAATCTTGCTCATATTCTCCAATTACCAACCTAGTAATGTGCTCAGTAAAGAGAATGTAATAGAATAGCAAATTAATCCCAAAATTCTGACTTATAACAGAAATTTTTAAATACTTAGAAAATATTCTAAATTTGCAGGTTCTTAATTTCATTACCCAGTACTTATGAATCAAAACTTTGTGTTGGCAATTAGATTTTAAGGTGTGAGCAACAATGTTTTATGCCACTAAACTTCTGAAATTACCACTAATTGAAGGACACAGATCAGCTCAGGAATGTGGTTAGTTTAGATCAAGATGAAACATACTGAAGAAATTCTTCTCAATACAGACAAATCCTTAAGATTTTCTCAAAAACAGGGATCTGAAACTCATTTATTCAAAGCATACATTACCAAAATACATTCTACAAAGAAGAGAAATGAAATCTTTACGGTATATTAGAAACTGTGTGTTGGGACAGGCATGGTGGCTCACACCAGTAATCCCGGCACTTTGGGAGGCTGAGGCGAGTGGTTTACCCGAGGTCAGGAGTTCGATACCAGCCTGGCCAACATGGTGAAACCGTGTATCTACCAAAAATACAAAAAAAAATTAGCCAGCCATGGTGGCTCACGCCTGTAGTCCCAGCTACTTGGAAGGCTGAGGCACGAGAATCGCTTGAACCCAGGAGGCAGAGGTTGCAGTGAGCCAAGATCGCACCACTGCACTCTAGCCTGGCGACAGAGCCAGAAAAACAAAAAGAAAAACAAAAAGAAACTGTGTGTTGAAGTTATCCTTACCCAGGAAGACCAGGTTTCTGTAGTTCTCTAAAATCACATTTTTATATAAATTCCGCTGTGCAGTGTCCAGGCATTGCCATTCTTCCAGAGAGAATTCTATGGCCACATCCCTAAATGTCAACAGTCCCTGAAAAACACATACACACAAACATATTCACCAGGTAGCCAACAGAGATTATAATATGACTCAAGGTACAATGAGAGAGTAATGAGAATTGGTTCTGATTTACAGGAGTGACTGAAATTATCCAATAAAATCGATTTTTTTTACAGAGAAATATTTACTTATGTGTTCTCTAACCCTGAGAAAACAGTGGCACAAGAGCCACAACACCAGTGTATATATAATAATTTTATGGATAATAATATATACAATAGGTCAGGCACAGTGGCTCATGCCTGTAAACCCAGCACTTTGGGAGGCCGAGGCGGGCAGATCACCTGAGGTTGGGAGTTCCAAGACCCACTTGACCAACATGGAGAAACCCCATCTCTACTAAAAATACAAAATCAGCCAGGCGTGGTGGCGCATGTGTGTAATCCCAGCTACTTAGGAGGCGGAGGCAGGAGAGTCATAAGAATCGCTTGAAACTGGGAGGTGGTGGCTGTGGTGAGTGGAAGTTGCAGTGAGCTGAGATCGTGCCATTACACTCCAGCATGGGCAACAAGAGTGAGACTCCGTCTCAAACAAAAAAACAACAAAAGATATATATATATAATTAAGGACATAAACACAAACATGTACCTTTTTGAGTGCTTCAGAAGTTTCTGTGTAAAACGCTATCTTGTTTAAATAATAGCTAATTGAGAACACAGATGGAACCTCAACATTAGATGTTCCCCATTTTTACTAAGGACCCCAGGTTTTCCCAATAGAAATCTTGAGTATCTACACCTTCCTGTGGGGAAAAGAAAGAGATCAGCCTGTTACTGTGTCTATATAGAAGGAAGTAGACATAAGAGACTCCATTTAGTTCTGTATTTGAAATGCTGTTAATCTGTGACCCTACCCCCAACTTTGTCCTTGCAAGAGACATGTTCGAAGGTGATTTAAGGTTAAAAGGATATTGGGCTGTGCAGGATGTGTCTTTGTTAAACAAGTACCTGAAAGAAGCTTGATGGTTAAAAATCCTGCCCCTCCCTGGGATTGGAACATCTCCGGGTAATACCCATTGTGTGCTTTGTTTACTGAGTAAGGAGAAGACCACCTTTAGGAATAAGGTGGGGCTTGCTGGAGCAATACCACTAAAAGGTTTATGGAGATGTTCGCATATGCATCTCAAGGCACAGCATTTTCCTTTAACTTATTCATGTTACAGGGATTTTTGTTCATATGTCTTACTGCTGATTTCCTCCCTACAATGATCCTATTTTCTAGCTACTCCCTTATTTTTTAGATGGTAAAGATAATTATCAATAAATACTAAGGGAAGTCAGAGGCCGGTGCCAGTGTGGGTCCTCTGAAAACACAGCACTGATCCCCTGTGCCCCGCTTTTCTTTCTCTATACTTTGTCTCTGTGTATTATTTCCTTTTCTCAAGTCTCTCGTCCCACCTAACGAGAAGCACCCACAGGTGTGGAGAGGCAGGCCACCCCTTCACCTTCCCATGTTCAACAGCCACAGGCAACATTTTTAATATTGCAGATTATAAAATAATGGTGAGAATTCTGCATGGCATATAAGAAGCCATGATGTAGAGAAGGCTCTGGTATATAGAAAAGAAATATTTTTCAGAGTCTTGACTATCATAAGAGTTTTTAGAAGTAGTTAAAACAAACTCATTAGGGAGGAAAAAAACAAGTAGAGAAGTCAAAGTAAACGCATGGCATTCCAGGAGGCAGAGTGGACACAGCTCTTGATCTGAGACATGTTTAACTGAAAAAAAGCCATTTTTTCCTTTCTCTGAAAATTCTTTTCAGATGCGATTCTCTGGACAAATTACACCTGCATCTTTAGAATATGCCTTTAAAAGTATCAATACCACATGTTTACCTGCTCCCATCATACCCACAGACAGAAGGACCAAGACTAACAGAAAAAGTCCACCCATTTCTGTCCTTCATATCAGAAGAGATTCAGGAACCATGAGCTGCTCCATGGAGATAAAAGTAAAAGTTTCTTTCCTTCTGTCCTCAGGTGCCCTCCCCTGCCATGGACACCAGCAATTTCTGCTACAGCAATGAAAATACGAGCCACACTTTCCTGTCACTACCAAACCAAACAGAACCAGCCCTTTGACCATTCTTTAGAGCAAAGGTGGAACTTAACTCTCATGAATGTATCTTGAACCCCTCATACTTGATTTTGGCCTCACGTTAGAGTCACATGAGGCACTTAATTAAAACAACATGGGTGGGAACAGTAGCTCACACCTGTAATTGCAGCCCTTTGGGAGGCCAAGGTGGGCAGATCACTCGAGGCCACGAGTTTGAGAACAACCTGGCCAACATGGCAAAACTCCATCTCTACTAAAAATACACAAATTAGCCAGGCATAATGGTATGCACCAGTAATCTCAGCTACTTGGAAGGCAGAGGCACGAGAATCGCTTAAACATGGCAGGCGAATGTTGCAGTGACCTGAGGTCGGACCACTGTACTCCAGCCTGAGCAAGAGTGAGACTCCATCTCAAAAACAAAAAACAAAGCATGATACCTCCGCCCAGAAGAATAAACAGACCCATGGATAGGGCACAAGTAGATATCTCTGCAAATTGGCCATGTAATCTTAATTAGAAACCTGGGCTGGGCATGGTGGCTCACACCTGTAATCCCAGCACTTTGGGAGGCCAAGGCTGGGGGGTGGGGAATCACTTGGGGTCAGAAGTTCTTGACCAGCCTGGCCAACATGGTGAAACCCCGTCTCTACCAAAAATACAAAAATTAGCCGGGCGTCGTGGTGCTTGCTTATAATTCCAGGTACTCAGGAAGCTGAGGCAGGAGAACTGCTTGAACGCAGGAGGTGGAGGTTGCAGTGAGCTGAAATCGCACCACTGCACTCCAGCCTGGGCACAGAGTGAGCCCCCGCTAAAAAAAAAAAAAAAAAAAAAAATCAAACCTGGGCTGGAAACCACTTAGCTGGGCATTGCCTTTAAAGCTTTAATGAGCTTAAAAAATACTTGGAAACTATGGCCCCACTCTCTGTGATGTAATTCTGCAGACTTAGCATTCATGAATTTTTTTGTTGTTTGGGTTTTGTGTGTGTGTGTGTGTGCACGCGCGTGTGTGTGTATGTGATGGAGTGTTGCTCTGTAGCACAGGATGGAGTGCCGTGACACGCTCTCGACTCATTGCAACCTCTGTTCCCTGGATTCAAGTGATTCTCCTGCCTCAGCCTTCTGAGTAGCTGGGATTACATAGGTGCCTGCCACCACAAGCGGCTAATTTTTTTGTGTATTTTTAGTAGAGGCAGAGTTTCAACCAGTCAGGATGGTCTCAAACTCCAGACCTCTACTGATTCGCCCAACTTGGCCTCCCAAAGTGCTGGGATTACAGGCATGAGCCACAGCAGTCAGCCATTAATGGGTATTTTAAACCCATTAATGTTCCCTATCAATGCTCCTCTGGGGCTCATGATTAGCATTAGAGAAAGCAGGCACAGCATGGAGTCCCTTACACTCAGCACTCTTGTCACAACACAAATATTTCTCAAATGAAGACTACCGATTTTCATATTCTTTGCTGGCTCTTTAAAGTTTACAGAATAAACAGAAAGCAGCAACGTCTAAATAAGTCTGCATTTGGAAACCATGAGGGACACATGTACTAATGAGGCAGGAGAATAGGGTCTAGAGGCAGGGAACCTAAGACCATTTCACACCGAATTCCTAGACCTAAATGGAAAGGAAAACTAACTTTCCATGCCTAAGTAACAAAAAGATCACAGGATTGCCTTTGCAAATCCCCACCTTTTCTGTGAGGCAGATAGGAAATTGGCTGATCACAGCCAATCAGACTGATTGTGGGCTGAGTCTCTATTTGAATAAAAGTGACACTTTGTAACTTCACCTTAGCCTCTGATTGGTTGTTTTTGCAACCAATCAGATATTTGCAGAGGACTGTGACCTTTGTAACTTCGCTTCAGCCTCTGATTGGTTGCTTTCTGCAACTAATCAGAGCAATTGTGGGCCACCACTTCATTTACATGAGGTGAGCACCAAGTGGCCAATGGGAAACCTCTAGGGGATATTTGAACCCAAGAAAATTCTGTGTCTGGGACCTTAAGCCATTGTTCGGGCCCACTTTCACACTGCAGAGTATAATTTCATTTTCAATAAACCCGTTTTGTTCCTTTGTTGCTTCATTCTTTTCTTGCTTTGCTGTTTCATCCAATTCTTTGTTCAAAAGGCCAAGAACCTGGGTAACTCGCAGTCAAGACCTTCTACTGGTAACTTATTTTGGTGAGCCAGGCAGGAGAGGAGGTAGGCCCAAACTATGGGACTTAATTTTTTCCTTTCTCCTTTTACATACAGGGAAGTCTTTTTCTTTCTCTCTTTCTCTCTCTCTCTCTTTTCCTTTCCTACTCAGGACCCTTGGTGGACAGTGCCTAAGCATGAAGACAACTGCAAGTTTCTGGCCAGGGCCACTTTTTGATGAAACCAAAGGTTTCCATGTGGAAGTGCCTGACTGCCACCTCTCAGTCTGGGTGAGGGACCTGAGACCTTTTTTTTTTTTTCCTTTTTCTGAATCCTATTGTTTTTGTCTGTTTTCTGAGATCTTTTCCTTTTCTCCTTTTTCAGTCTTTCAGCAGCCATTTTCTAGTAGCTGTTGGTCATTGAGTGGAACTAGCCAGAGAAGCCACTCTCCGATGTTCTCGGAAGGCCAAGGGGCAAACAGGCTGGCTGTCCTGTCAAGAAAGGGGAAAGACTTTCTATCCTTTGTGGTTATAGTCCCTGATCCCTACATGTGATACAGTTGGCAGTAGCAGTTTGCCCAGGGTGAACTCACACGTTTGAGGTGACTGAAACCTTCTTTTCTTATGCTAAATTCTTCCCTTTCCCTACTCAACTAGCTATGGACAGAAAACCCACCTAGCTATGCAAAAAGGTTATATAAGTCAGAGGGTCCAAGCATGTTGCAGGTGGTCTGTGAGGTGCGTGATGTAGGGGGGATATCATGAAAGAAAATGTATTATTGCCTAAGTTGAGAGAGAGAAAGAGTTGCTTTAAATGGGATAGATAAACCTTAAAAAAAGCTCATAGTAGGCCGGGTGCAGTGGCTCATGCCTGTAATCCCAGCACTTTGGGATGCCAAAGCGGGCGGATCATGAGGTCAGGAGTTTGACACCTGCCTGACCAACTAAAAATACAAAAAAATTAGCCTTGCATTGTGGCACGCACCTGTAATACCAGCTACTCAGGAGGCTGAGGCAGGAGAATCGCTTGAACTCAGGAGGCAGAGGTTGCAGTGAGCCAGGATCACGCCACTGCACTCCAGCCTGGGCAACAGAGCGAGACTGTCTCAAAAAAAATTAAAAAAAAAAAAACTCATAGTAGGTCATCAGTGGTGGAGGGAACCATTCTATAGTGGTGCTGGCACCTATCTCAGGTCAGAGCCATCTGACAGACTAAGTCTGAGGCCTAAAGAGAGGATGCTCCCAGAGACCTCAGTCTGGGTCAAGAATTTTTCCAGGGAGATGCCCCAGGAAAAATTTGGGTCACTAATAAGCCCTCTAGTTTGCAAGGTCCTCTTCTTTTTTCTTTTTATGAGCAACTCTCAATCTATTTCACCTGATTCCACTGTGGGCAACTCTATTTCCAATTCTGATTCCCTGCTTGGCTATAACCTCCACCATTAGAATCAATTTGACCCTGACAATCTCAAGAGAAAATGTATATTTTTCTGCAATACTGTCTGGCCCTATTATGAGCTGCTCAGTTCAGAATAGTGGGCAGTCAATGGTAGCATTAATTATGACACTATCCTGCAATCAGGCCTATTTTGCAAGAAGCAGGGCAAATGGTCAGAAATCTATGTACAGCCTTTCATGACCCTATATCAAAACCTAATAATCTGTGAAACTACCAGAACCTACCCTGTAAAGGAAAGTTCTACGGCAGAAGTTGATATTATAGATAACCTTCTTTCACAGGGCCACCTGGTTCCCAGGGTGAGCAGCGACCATCCTTACATAGTCCCTTGCCAAATGCTTCTGAGGCTAAAACTCAGGAGCAAACACTGGTGATCCTACACGTTCCCCTCATACTCAAGGGGGAACACTGTATTGAACCCTCTCTCCAGCCCTGCTACCTCTTAGGGTAGCAGGAGCTGAGGGGCCAGTCCTAGTGAAAGTCCCCTTCTCTATAACTGATACACAACAATGTAAGGAGAAGCTAGAAAGCTATTCTGAGAATCTTGGTCTCTTTGAGACCAAATTTTGATCTCTCATGAAGGGATGTTCAATTTATTCTAGCAACCTGTTGCATCCCTTCAGAAAAAGAACACATCTTTGAGGCCACCCACAAGGAAGCAGATGGATTATTCACCTGAAACCCTCAGGGCAATCACTCAGGACCAGAAACAGTTCCCACTACTGATCCTCATTGAAACTGTAACACTACTGTGGGAAACAACCAGGTTAAATTTCTTGAGGCTCTCCTTGGAGGAATGAGAAAGGGAACAACTAAGGCAGAAAATTATGATAGAGTACAGAAGGTTACACAAAGCAAGAAGAAAAATCTAGCCATGTTTTACAGCAGGTTGGAGGAAGCCTTTAAAAAAATATACTAATCTAGTCCCTTCCTCTCCTGAAGGGAAAATATTAATGGCAAAGCATTTTATTAGCCAATCTGCCCCTGACATTAGACACAAGCTCCACAAGCTACAGATGGGGCCACAGACTAATCAAAACCAGATTCCTGACACTGTGTTTATGGTGTATAACACTTGTGATCTGAAGGAAGGAAAAAAGAAACAGAGTGAAGAAAAACGGCAAGCCAAAATTATGGCAGCCATCATTGGCGATATCCTGATGCCCAAAGAGCATCTAAGGAAAATCTGAAGGGTCATAAAGATAAAGCCAGCAGAGACTCTTGCTTCAAATGCAAGAAAAGTGGGCACTGGGCAAAGGGATGTACTAAGCCCCTGCCAGTCCCCTGCTGTCAATGCAAAGGTACCAGTCATTACCCCTGGAGAACTGACTGCCCCTGTGCCACTATGGGGTTGTGTCAGACAAACTCTAGCAGTGCAGAAGGAGGAATTAGATGAAGACTGAAGGGTCCTGGGGTCTTCCTCACTGCCCCTGTCTAGGAACATCGTAGCAACCATATCATGCCCAATTCAGCCATTTATCTAGTTGCTACTCTAGACTAAAAGTTCCTGGATGATAGGGACCATCACTGCTTTATCTATTTTTCTAATGGTCATATGAAATGGAAGCAATTAGTTTATCTGTTTGAGTCTCCAGACCTCTTCCTTGTTTTTCACCTAAGTATCAGGAAACTAGAGAAACTCTCATCTGAGTACCAACCAAAGATCTCTCTCGTATGGGGGGAGGAACAAACACAGGATGACTTATTTCTCTTGCATTGAGACAGAAGCAGAATTAACCACTCATGTCAGCCTTACACAATTCTGTTCTGGACATTTTCAAATTTCTCAAAGATGCCTAGGTGATTGTGAGAGGGCACAGTGCCCCTGAGCTGGTGGCCCAATGATAAGCTAGGGAGGAGAGACTCAGGCTAAATGAAGAATGGAACTGTTCTGGTGGAGCTCCAGAACTTGAATTGCATGTCCTGATTAGTTTGCTCTTGCGTTTAAAAAAAAAAAAAAAGGACTAGAATACTCTACTCCAGTATCACATTTTATGGGTACATATAGTTTGGTCATGGCACTGGATACCTTGTAGTCTCAATCTCTTACTCTGAAGATGCTTGTTTACACTTACAGATTCTGCAACCAGATTCTATTTACACCTGGAGCCCCTCACATAACTGCAGAAAGTCACTGGACGAGATCTGAGAAGTTCAAAACACTGCACTCTCAGAAAGGGGTTTTACATTTCTATGCTGACATCTCATGACAGAGAAAATGTCTCCTGTATGTTTTCTGTACATTCTCAATCCAAAGCCTAACCTTGACTTGTGAATCCCAGAGAGAGGTTAGACCTTACGTGCAGATTCTACATCAGATAAACCTGGCTCTGCATTCTTGTGTGTCACAGAAAGTGGAGTACAATCAAAGAAGAGGTCCACTCATAGAGGCTGCTCTAGCTCATTCTAAATGATATTTCTACCTAAAAGAAAAAAGCTGAGGCAACATAAATAGACAGTTTTGGGGGTACCAAGCTTGAGATTTATAACATGAAAGGAAAGATTCAAGTTGCCTGGAATCTACACTTTGTTTACCACCAGTTACAAGGGTATTTGTAAAGGTAAAAAGAGGACAGAGGATGGTCCCTCTTTGGGCTAGTACAAACTTGTTTGTCAAATTCTTATTTACAGGAATAACATTAATTATTGACTGGATGTACATCGCTAAGGTTTAGAGTGCCCAGTGTGGCATTATTAATTTAATTCACAACTACTGGTGGCAATAGCAAACAGTTTCAAGGGATGAATACATATAGTTGAAAGTGGGGAGAAAGACATAATTGTGCTCTCATTTTAATGTCTCTTCAAGTTTGACAACTAAAAGGATCTGCATTTCTCAGATATAGGTTTTTTTAATTTCCAAAATTTCAAGACCTAGATTCAGAATTTGGAGCTGCAGATTTAGGTTCTGGGTGGACAGAGTATCAGCAGGTGTTACCTGCTGCCCTGTGAAGTTTGTAGAAATCTGGCCTAGCCCCCCTAGAAGTCACCGTAGAGGACTATAGACACAAAATAGGAGAGACAATTCTGCCTGCATATTTAGGTGACAGCATGCACTCTGCAGCAAATTTGGGAGTTGACTGGAAGCCTGAGAGTTACTCTAGAGTAGATCTTGGTTAGCACCTTGTATGTTTCTATCATATCTGGTAATTCTAGACAGTGTTTGGGAAATACCATTAAAAGAAAATTTTTCTGGTGGGGGGCAAGGGGAGGGAGAGCATGAGGACATATATCTAATGCATTCGGGGCTTAAAATTAGATGACAGGTTGATAAGTGTAGCAAACCACCATGGCACATGCATACCTGTGTAACAAACCTGCACACACGTTCTGCACATGTATCGCAGAACTTAAGTATAATAAAAAATAATAATCAAAGAAAAAATTTTCTCCAGCCCCAGAGAAACTCGACAATGATAGAACATTAAGAAAACTGTTGGCCGGGCACAGTGGCTCACATCTGTAATCCCAGTACTTTGAGAGGTTGAGGTGGGTGGATCACCTGAGGTCAGGAGTTTGAAACCAGCCTGGCCAACATGGTGAAACCCTGTCTCTACTAAAAATACAAAAATTAGCTGGGCATGTGGCGGGCACCTGTAATTCCACCTACTCAGGAGGCTGAGGCAGAAGAATTGCTTGAACCCAGGAGGTGGAGGTTGCAGTGAGCCGAGATCAAGCCATTGCACTCCAGCCTGGGCGACAAGAGCAAAACTCTATCTCAAAAAAATAAATAAATAAAAACAAAAATAAAATCCTGAGTCACAAAGAATGCCAAAAGGTTTATTTAGCTGTTAATATGATATACATATATTTTTAAAAAGCAGGGAAAAATATCTACATATAACCTAAATGCTTGAAGAAGAGAGAGACGGTCAGGCCACGGTGGCTCACGCCTGTAATCCCAGCACTTTGGCAGGCTGAGGTGGGCGGATCACCTGACGTCCAGAGTTCAAGACCAGCCTGGCCAACATGGGGAAACGGCATCTCTACTAAAAGCACAAAAATCAGCCAGGCATGGTGGCGGGCATCTGTAATCCCAGCTACTCGGGGGGCTGAGGCAGGAGAATCACTTGAACCCAGGAGGCCAAGGTTGCAGTGAACTGAGATCATGCCACTGCACTCCAGCCTGGTTGACAAAACACGATTCCATCTCAAAAAAAAAAAAAAAAAAAAAAAAAAAAAGGAGAGAGATGAGCAAAACATTCTTTCCTATTTTCAGGTATAAAAATAGAGCCTTTTGGCTGGGTGCAGTGGCTCATACCTGTAATCCCACAACTTTGGGAGGCCAAGGTGGGTGAATCACTTGAGGTCAGAAGCTCAAGACCAGCCTGGCCAATATGGGGAAACCCCGTCTCTACTAAAAATAAAAAAATTATTAGCTGGGCATGGTGGCACTTGCCTGTAATCCCAGCTACCTGGGAGGCTAAGGCACAAGAATCACTTGAACCCAGGAGGCAGAGGTTGCAGTGAGCCAAGATCATGCCAGTGCACTCCAGCCTGGGTGACAGAGCGAGACTCCATCTCAAAAAACAAAAAAAAGAAAAGAGAGCCTTTTATTTCTAACTTATATTTTCTCTTACAACAGCCAGGTCTCTGGATATGTTGAACTCTTGGACATCTTAATTTTAGTAGATACTGGATTCAGGTATCTAAGGAGTAGCACTCGACACACTGTATTCACATGAAAGAATGTTTATGGGGAAAAAAGCAGAAGAGAAAAAGATGCTATAAAAAATCCATGGGTCCACTTAAATAAAGCAACTTCTTAGAGACCTATGAAGACAGTTGGATTCTTACACAAAAATAGTGGGAGACTACAACACGCCACAGACACTAGTAAACAAATTACTGAAGCAGAAAAATTAACAGCGATATTAGGACCTAAACTCAACACTTGACCAAATAGTAGTAAACATCTACAGAACTCTCCATCTAAAAACCACATAATATACAATGTTTTCACCACCACAGGGCACATACTCTAAAATTGACCACAAAATCAGAAATAAAACAATCCTCAGCAAATTCAAAAATTTCAAAATGGTATCAGCAACATACTCAGACCACAGCTTGATAAAAATATAATTCAATACAAAGAAAACCACTTGAAACAAGACAACTACAGGCAAATTAACCTGAACATGAATGACTTTTGGGTAAATAATACAATTAAGGCAAAAATCAAATGCTTTAAAATAAATGAGAACAAAGACACAACATACTAGAATCACTGCAACACAACTAAGGCAGTATTAAGAGGAAATTTTATAGCATTAAATGCTCACATCAAAAAGCTGGAAATATCTCAATTTAATAACCTGACATCCTAAATAAAAGAATGAGAGAAGTGAGAGCAACCCCTAAGCCAGCACAAAACAACAAATAACTAAAATCATATCTGAAGTGTATTTAGATGATGTAAAAAACTACAAAAAAGATTTAAAAATTAGAAGTAAATGTTTTGGAAAAACTCAGTAAGATAAACCACTAGCTAGATTAATGAAGATAAAAGAGAAGATCAAAAAAAAAAAAAAAAAGCACACAATGTGTAATGACAAATGGGCATTACCACTGACCCAACAAAAATACAAACGAGGATGGAAGTCTACAATTAGCACCTCTATGCACAGTAACTAAAAATCTAGACAAAATGAATAAATTCCTGGACAAATACCTCCTCCCTAGACTGAACAAAAAAGAAATTGAACCCCTGAATAAACCAATAAAAAGCTCCAAAATCAAATTAATAATAAGTAGCCTACCAACCAAAAAAAGCCCAGGACCAGATGGACTTACAGCTGAATTCTACCAGATGTGCAAATAAGAGCTGGTATTATTTTTACTAAAACTATTCCAAATAATTGAGAAACGACTTCTCCCCAAGTTATTATATAAGAACAGCATCATTCTGATACCAAAACCTGGCAGAGACAAAACAAACAAACCAAAAACTTCAGGCCAATATTTTTAAAATATTAACAAAAAATCATCAACAAAATACTGAAAAACCAAATCCAGCAGCACATCAAAAAGTTAATCCACTATAATCAAGTAGGATTTATCCCTGGGACACAAGGTTGGTTCAACATATACAAATCAATAAATGTCATTCATTACATAAACAGAACTAAAGACAAAAACCACAAAATTAACTCAATAGATGCAGAAAAAACTTTCCGTAAAATTTAACATCCTTCATGTTATAACCCTCAACAAACTAGGCATTTAAGGCACATACTTCCAAAGAGTTATCTATGACAAATTCACAGCCAATATACTGAATAGACAGAAGTTGCAAACATTTTTTTTCTTGAAAACTGGCACAAGACAAGGGTGCCTTCTCTCACCACTCCTATTCAACATGGAATTTTGAAGTCCTGGCTGAGCAAGCAGGCAAGACGAACAATAAAAGTACCCAAAAAGAAAGAGAGGAACTCAAAACTATCCCCATTTGCAGATGACATGACTTTACATCTAAAAAAAACCTATAGTCTCAGCAGAAAAGTTTTGTAAGCTGACAACTTCAGCAAAGTTTCAGATTACAAAATAAACATACAGAAATTAGTAGCATCTCTGTACATCAACAACATCCAAACCAAAGGCCAAATTAATAATACAATCTCAGCCGGGCACGGTGGCTCACGCCTGCAATCCCAGCACTTTGGGAGCGGAGAGGGGCGGATCACCTGAGATCGGGAGTACAAGACAAGCCTGGCCAACATGGGGAAACCTTGTCTCTACTAAAAATACAAAAATTAGCCAGGTGTGGTGGTACATGCCTGTAATTCCAGCTACTCAGGAGGCTGAGGCAGGAGAATTGCTTGAACCCAGGAGGCAGAGGTTGCAGTGAGCCAGAATCATACCACTGCACTCCAGCCTGGGCAACAGAGTGAGACTCTGTCTTAAAAAAAAAAAAAAAACCATTTACAGTTGCCACAAAAAAGAATAAAATATCTAGAAATACAGCTAACAAGGGAGATGAAAGATCTCTAGGACAAGAATTACAAAACACTTTTTTTTTTTTTTTTTTTTTTTTTGAGACGGAGTCTCGCTCTGTCACCCAGGCTGGAGTGCAGTGGCTGGATCTCAGCTCACTGCAAGCTCGCCGCCTGGGTTTACGCCATTCTCCTGCCTCAGCCTCCCGAGTAGCTGGGACTACAGGCGCCCGCCACCTCGCCCAGCTAGTTTTTTTGTATTTTTTAGTAGAGACGAGGTTTCACCGTATTAGCCAGGATGGTCTCGATCTCCTGACCTCGTGATCTGCCCGTCTCGGCCTCCCAAAGTGCTGGGATTACAGGCTTGAGCCACCGTGCCCGGCCGAATTACAAAACACTTCTTAAAGAAGTCAGAGATGGCCGGACGCAGTGGCTCACGCCTGTAATCCCAGCATTTTGGGAGGTCGAGGTGGTCGGATCACCTGAGGTCGGGAGTTCAAGACCAGCCTGACCAACATGGAGAAACCCCATCTCTGTCTAAAAATACAAAATTAGCCCAGGGTGGTGGTGCATGCCTGTAATCCCAGCTACTCGTGAGTCTGAGGCAGCAGAATCCCTTGAACCCCGGAGGCAGAGGTTGCGGTGAGCCAAGATCGTGCCATTGCACTCCAGCCTGGGCAACAAGAGCAAAACTGTCTTGGGGGAAAAAAAAAAGTCAGAGATGATGCAAACAAATGGAAAATCATTTTGTGCTCATTGATAGAAAAGGTCGGTATTAATATGGTCATACTGCCAAAAGAAATTTACAGATGTTATTTCCATGAAACTATCAAAAATATTCTTAACAGAACTAAATAAATAAATACATACATACATACATACGTACATACATATGGAACCAAAAAAAGAGCTGCAATAGTCAAGGCACTTTTCTAAGCAAAACGAACAAAGCTGGAGGCACTATATTACTCAACTTTAAACCACACTACAAAGCTACAGTAACCAAAGCAGCATGGTACTGGAACAAAAACAGACTCAGACAAATGCAACAGAATAGAGACCCAAAAAATAATGCCATGCACTTACAACCGTCTGATCTTCAACAAAGCTGACAAAGAGAAATACGGGAATGATTTCCTATTTAATTTTAAATATTATTTAAAATTTTATATTTAAATTTAAATATTTAAATAATCCTACTAAAAATATTGCCACACACTTACAACCATATGATCTTCAACAAAACTGACAAAGAGAAATATGGGAATAATTTTCTATTTAATAAATGGTGCAGTAATAACTAGTTAGCACTATATACAAGGCTAGCCCTGGACCCCTTCCTTACAACATATACAAAAATTAACAAGATGAATTAAAGATTTAAGCGTAAAACTTAGAATTAATTATAAAAAACTCTGGAAGATAACCTAGGAAATATCATTCCAGACATAGGAACCAGAAAATTTTATAATGAAGATACCAAAAGCAATTGCAACAAATTGACAAATGGGATCTAACTGAACTAAAGAGTTTCTTCATAGAAAACTATTAACAGAGTAAAGACAACCTACAGAATAAGAGAAAATATTCGCAAACTATGCTTTTGACAAAGGTCTAATATCCAGAATCCATAATGAACTTAAATAAGTTTACAAGAAAAAAACAAACAACCTCATTAAAAAGTAGGTGGCCAGGCACGGCCACCTACTTGCTCACACGTGTAATCCCAGCACTTTGGGATGCCGAGGAAGGTAGATCATCTGAGATCAGGAGTTTGAAACCAGTATGGCCAACATGGTGAAATCTTGTCTCTACTAAAAATACTAACTTAGCCAGGCGTAGTGGCAGGTGCCTGTAACCCCAGCTACTCAGGAGGCAGGAGAATCACTTGAACCAGGGAGGCGGAGGTTGTGGTAAGCCAAGATTGTGTCACTGCACTCCAGCCTAGGCAACAACGGTGAGACTCCATCCCAAAAAAAAAAAAAAAAAAAAAAAAAATTAATAAAAACAAAATATGGCTGGATGCGGTGGCTCACGCCTGTAATCCCAGCACTTGAGGCGGGCAGATCACGAGGTCAAGAAATCGAGACCATCCTAGCCAACATGGTGAAACCCTGTCTTTACTAAAAATACAATTCGCTGGGTGTGGTAGTGGGTGCCAGTAATCCCAACTACTAGGGAGGCTGAGTCAGGAGACTCGCTTGAACCTAGGAGGCGGAGGTTGCAGTGAGCCAACATCTGCACCACTGCACTCTAGCCTGGGGACAAAGCCAGACTCCGTCTCAAAAACAAAAAAACAAAAACAAAAAAGGCACATAAACATCATGGAACACTGTGTGGCCATAAAGAGATACCAAGATCATTTCTTCTGCAGCAACATAGATGGAGATAGAGACCATTATCCTTAGAAAACTAATGCATGTTATTATTTATAAATAAGAGCTGGCTAGGAGCAGTGGCTCATGCCTATAATCCCAGCACTTTGGGAGGCCAAGGCAGCTGAACCACGAGGTCAGGAGTTTGAGACCAGCCTGGCCAACATGGTGAAACCCTATCTCTACTAAAAAATACAAAAATTAGCCAGGTATGGTGGTGGGTGTCTGTAATCCTAGCTACTCGGGAGGCTGAGACAGGAGAATCGCTTGAACCTGGGAGACGGAGGTTGCAGTTAGCTGAGATGGAGCCATTGCACTCCAGCCTGGGCAACAAGAACAAAACTCTGTCTCAGAAAAATAAATTTAAAAAAATAAGAGCTAAATAATAAGAACACATGGACACAAAGAGAGGAACAACAAAAACTGAGACTCAGTTGAGGGTGGAGAGTAGGAGGACAAAGAGAATCAGAAAAAAATACTTGTTTGGTGCCATGCTTAGCATCTCAGTGACAAAATAATCTGCACACCAAACCTTCATGACATAATTTTACCTATATAACAAATCTGCAGATGTACCCATGAACCAAAAATAAAAGTTAAAAGCAAAAAATCTATGGATGGAGGAGAGTGCAATGTAGGTGGAAGGACTGGTTTGTACTGCAGATAGTGGCTTAGGTGAGGCTACACTCTGACTTATTTTTGTGCCCATGAAGGCAGATGAGATTACGAACAGTTGGTCAAAACCCTAGGATGGTGGAGAAAACAGATTACTGCTGCAGATTCAGAGTCTGGGCATGGGGATATTCTAGGAGATGTAGTCATTTTTTGGGTTTTTGGCAAGAAGCACTGGGATCAAAAATGCTGTTGTGAATTTTCTGAGGGTGGTGCCTAGTTCTGGGAGGGGTTTGGGCACGTCAATGCCTAGGGGCTGTGTTTGTGAGTAGGTGGAAATCTTGTGGTGGCAGCTGTGGGAAAGTGGGGTTTGTTATCACAGCTCTTGTCCTCTAAGTTTTCAGTCCTCGCTCACCCTTGGAGGAGACCTGAAATCACAGGACTATGAGCAGTGTGACAGTTAGTGTAGAGGAGAGCAGAGCCTCCCATTCCCAGGCACCCAGATTTCCATTCCAGGCCAGGCCTCTGTGATATCTTTTTTCCGGCACCAAATCTGTAGAGTTTACTGAGCACCAATCAATTCTCCAACACTCACTGTCTAACATTTGAATTCTGACAATACCAGAGTCAGCACAGACCCTGATTCAGAGCACAGTCCACAACATTGTCACTGCAGATTCCAGTCACAAACTTCATGGGCTGATCTATGCTTCTGAGCCACTGTTTAATAACTGAGGACTCCCAGAACTTTCCTCAAGTTCAGTAATATAATAGAGCTATTCACACAACTCAGTAAAACACTGTAGTTATCTTTACCAGTTTATTATAAAAAATACAACTCAGAAAAAGTCAAATGGAAGAAATACATAGGACCAGGAAAAAAGGTGGGCAAAGATGAAGCACGTAGATAATCCTGATAAAGAACTATGATTAATAAAACTCTCCATCCTTTGTGTTCTCCAGAAACAGTTTTTAAAAAGAAACACCCTCTTATTATGACTTAGGTGGTGCTCTCTTTTCTCACCTGTCATATAGCCAGACATAGACTCTGCACATTTCCTTCCTTAAAAAATCAGCTACATTTGTCTTCAGTGGTCAAAATAAAATACTTCTTAATCAAATTTAAGTTTTTCTTTTCCCACAGTTCCTAAACTGAGCTACACTCAGTCTGAGCCAACATACAACCCCGTTATATGTTCATCCTAAGCACATGCTAACTTCAGGGTAAAACATTTTCTGATCTAAAACCTGATTTTTTCACCCTCTAGTCGCCATTCTTCTGCTATTTTCTTTCTAATCTTGTTTTCTCCCCTCGTGAAAAAAAGCGCTTGTCTGCCTGAACTTTGCAATAATACTTGGTACTTCCTCCTGTTGCAATACTCCTTTGGAATTAAATTTTTTTACATAAATCTAACTTTGTTTCATTTTATAAAATTTAGAAACTGCCTCAAAACAATAATAACTTTATCTTCAGTAAGACCTTCCCAGTCCTTTTTCATTTTAATCTTAACTGCACCTGCCTGTGCATCCCCAGCTTCCCAGGGCTCTCAAGCTTCTCTCAGGATAAAGCCTTCTTCCATGGCTGAAGTGAGCAGGCTGAGATATTTTCAGAAAAGGCTCCCCAGAAAGAACTAACTGGGCCTTTAATAACCTCCTTTTGCAGGCTCAATATTAGCTTTAGATGGGTTCAAGCTTTAATTTTCATATCTGAGTTATTCACTTGGTGTCTGAAACTAAGTGTTTGAAAAATCCAGCAAAATTACTGAAACAGTGTTGGCATATAAAAAGAAAATTTCAAGGTGCTTCCATTTCATACCTCTATAAGAAAACCAAAAGTGTCTATACCTTTCAAACAATAAAAGTATTATTTTATTATTTATTTTAAAAGTCATGTAGTAGGCCGGGCACGGTGGCTCACACTTGTAATCCCAGCACTTTGGGAGGCCAAGGCCAGCGGGTCACCTGAAGTCAGGAGTTCGAGACTAGCCTGGCCAACATGGTGAAACCCCATCTCTACTACAAATACAAAAATTAGCCAGGCATGGTGATGCGCACCTGTAATCCCAGCTACTCGGGAGGCTGAGGCAGAAGAATCACTTGAATCTGGGAGACGGAAGGTTGCAGTGAGCTGAGATCACGGCACTGCACTCCAGCCTGGGTGACAGAGCGAGACTCCGTCTCAGAAAAAAAGAAAGTTATGTAGTAAACAATTCGTCATATGAGAACACTTCTAGGAGGTACCAAATTTCATCTCATAACACTTAGCATTAAATTCAGAAATCAAGATCATAGGATACAGAACTGATATTCACTGTCACAAATTTATGGTGCAAAAAGAGGAACTATGTTTTCATGAATCTATGTAACTCACCAATTATCTACTACATTTTCTTGTGGAAATATATTTAATTTTTACAGCCAAAAAGGAAGAGGGATTGTCTCACTCTGTCACCCAGGCTGCAGTGCAGTGGTGCGATCTCAGCTCCCTGCAACCTCCACCTCCCAGGTTCAAGTGATTCTCCTGCCTCAGCCATGTAGCTGGGACTACAGGCGTGCACCACCAAGCCTGGCTAATTTTTGTATTTTTAGTAGAGATGAGGTTTCACCATATTGGCCAGGCTGGTCCCGAACTCATGACCTCATGATCCGCCTTTCAAAATGCTGGGATAACAGGTGTAAGCCACCACACCCGGCCCTTATTCTTTTCCTTAGTAGGATTCTAACAGGTAAACCTTGGAATTCTGTTTGAAATCACCCAGCCATAAACACAACCAACAAATTTTCTAAACTCACTATGGGAAAGAAAAAGGTAAATAAAAACTTTTAACAAATAGAATATAAAATTAGATTTTTTTTTCTTGAAACCCAACTCTTATATGCTCTTTGCACATATTTTCTTACCTTTGAAATGCTACTAATAAAATGCAATTTACATTTAAAAAAAACTAAAGTCACCGGCTGCACGTGGTGGGTCACGCCTATAATCCCAGCACTTTGGGAGGCAGAGGCAGGCGGATCACAAGGTCAGGAGATCCGTCAGGAGATCGAGACCATCCTGGCTAACACAGTGAAACCCCGTCTCTACTAAAAATACAAAAAAATCAGCCGGGAGTGGTGGCAGGCACCTGTAGTCCCAGCTACTGGGGAGTCTGAGGCAGGAGAATGGCATGAACCCGGGCGGCAGAGCTTGCAGTGAGCTGAGATCATACCACTGCACTCCAGCCTGGGCGACAAAGCGAGACTCCATCTCAAAAAAAAAAGTAAAAATAAGTGTACAAATCTTTTCAAGGTGACAAACGTAGGGAGTGGCAATGCTGATTAGAAAACAGATGTGTCATCCCCGCACTGTGGCTCATGCCTGTGATCCCAGCATCTTGGGAGGCCGAGATGGGTGGATCACCTGAGGTGGGGAGTTCGAGGCAAGCCTGGCCAACATGGGAAAACTCTGTTTATACTAAAAACACAAAATTAGCTGGGCATGGTGGTCCATGACTGTAATCCCAGCTACCTGGGAGGCAGAGGTTGCACTGACCCAAGATGGTGCCACTGAACTCCAGCCTAGGCAACAAGAGCAAAACCCCATCTCAAAAAAAAAAAAGAAAACAGATGTGCCTAATTCATGTGTCAAGTCAGGTCACCAATCATTTGATTCTCCCACCCCATCCTGCTCACTTAAGTGCTCAGTGACCACCCTCTCACTGCACTATGCCTCAGTGACTGCCCCAAGTGCATTTTACTTTGCAAGTTTTTGCATCGTTTCACTGAGGTCACTTTTTTTTATCTTTTGAAATGCTATTTTTTCTTTCACAAATCTTAGACAATCCAGGGGACAGAAATTATCTCTGTGTTTCTCCCTCAATACCAGTATCTGACTGGCTGTCATGAGCAATGTGACTCCAAGAAATGGAAGCTGGGTTGAGTAAAGGCAATCTTAATGTCTCAAGGGTTATTTTTTCTTTTTTGAGATGGAGTTTCGCTCTTGGTGCCCATGCTTGAGTCCAATGGCGCGATCTCGGCTCACTGCAACCTCCACCTCCCAGGTACAAGCGATTCTCCTGGCTCAGCCTCCCAAGTAGCTCGGATTACAGGCATGCACCACCAGGCACAGTTAATTTTTTGTATTTAATAGAGACGGGGTTTCACCATGTTAGTCAGGCTGGTCGTGAACTCCTGACCTCAGGTGATCCACTGCCTCAGACTCCCAAAGTGCTGGAATTACAGGCATGCATCACCATGCAGGCAAGGGTTAGTTTTTCAAAGGAAGAGCGCAGGGGAGAGCCCTATCAGTCCAAAGGCATCCACCTGTTCCAATGAGAGGCTACACTCCATACCTCAGGCTGTTTTATGAAAGAAAACAACCCAGCAGATTATATTCACTAGACACTCAAGCAGATATAGCCATGGTAGGTATATTGGTTTATTCACAGAAACTACTGAAGCCCAGGACTAGAAAAAACTGAAGGTGGCTGAGGCCACATCACCCATAACATTTCCAAAGGGAAATCTTGACCCAAAAATATTCTGATACTATCTCTGTGCCTAGAGAAGATTTTAAAAAATGAGGCGAAAAGATTTTTTACAATACAGTGTCAGGGGATTGTTCTTCTTTTTCTTCTCATAAAAAATATTTTCAAACAGAAAACGATTTTTTTAGTGCCAATGTCAAAGAATGGTTAGTTAAAATACAGTATCTAAAGTGTAAAATAAAAGGCAAATAGTTGATAATGTGAATTAGAAAGGGGAAGCTGGCATTTGAGAATGTGAGAAGAAACTGGAAATTTAGTATTTTACTACAAGTCATAGTTAGTCTGGAGGAATGGGATGTGACATCCAGCTTTAGAGAACTGAGGAAAAACGCAGGGGAAAATCACTGTGCAGTGTTAAAATAACTAAGTAGCAGGTAATGAGACTGAGGTTACTCTAGTCTTTGGGTTCCTACTTTTTAAAAACTCTAACTCAAATGCTTTATTTTGTAAATTACTGGACTGACGGAAACAAAATTTAGGCTTAACCAATCATAAACTGCCAATTAACCTCTGATTACATAACCAGGAAATGTCCACCTTAATCGTACACATCAAGTAACTATGAACTGTACCTAACCAATTATTTAATTTGGTTTTCTTCATCATGTACCTTTAAAAGTCTTTCCTTCAAGTTGCTCTCCTAAGTCACAAGCTACAAACCACAGCTGAGTGCTCCACAATTTTTGATTCAACCTTTGATTAAATTCTACAATATTTTTGTGGTGACCCTCATTATTTATTTATTTATTTTATTTATTTACTTATTTTTTGAGACGGAGTTTCATTCTTATTGCCCAGGCTGGAGTGCAATAGCGCCATCTCGGCTCACTGCAAACGCCACTTCCCGGGTTCAAGCGATTTTACTGCCTCAGCCTTCCGAGTATCTGGGATTACAGGCATGTGCCACCACGCCCAGCTAATTTTGGATTTTTAGTAGAAACGGGGTTTCACCATGTTGGTCAAGCTGGTCTTGAACTCCTGACCTCAGGTGATCCACCTGCCTCGGTCTCTCAAAGTGCTGGGATTACTGACGTGAGCCACCGCGCCCGGCCCTCCCATAAAATTTTAATAGGAGAAAATAGGAACTGGGAACCCCACGGACGAAAACTGTTTCCATTAATGAACCCACACCCTGAGTCAGGATTCTCCCGTGACGCCCGTCCCGTGATCCCTGCACAATCTGAGACAGATGCGGCGCTGCGGGTACAGAGCTGCCAGAGAGGGCTACAGGCCAGGACACAGTCACTACGCAGAGAACAGACGGGACGCCCCGGGGCCTGGCTGTCAGCGCGCCGCCATCTTATGGCTGCAGGGGACTGAGGCCGAGCTGGGGAAGAACTCTGGGTGCAGATTGTGGAGCTGACTGCCCGGAGGCCTGAGTCCCGCTATAGCCACTTCCCACCGGTTCCAACCAGCCCCTTCCCCCTCTGGGGGTGTCGCACCCGGAACTCTCACCATTTCTAGGCTTCCAGGGGGTCCTGGAGTCTTAGCCGTGGATCTCCCAGTTTCTGCAGGTCACAGGCCCACTGACGCTGGACCTCTAGGAGCAGAGGACACAGAGCAGTGAAGGTGAGACCCGGAGCTCCGGCGGCAGCGAGAGACAAAGGCGCCGCCAAATCCCGGAAGCCATCTTGTGTGCTCCAGCTGCGTGCCTGATTGGACGGTTCTCAGCCCGGCGTGCCTGATTGGACAACGTTTAAGGTCCTCACCCTTCAGGCCCTGAGTGACAGAAGATGTGATCAGACACTGGGCTGAATGCAGAGTGACAGCCTACGCTGCAGCCTTTTCAGCCAGGGCTTCCTCTTTTAGCTGAGCCAGGCCCATCCCAGAGGGTATTTGTATTTAACCTTGTGTATAAGGTCATATACACTTGTAAATGATATATGGCTACTCACAAATAAAAATAATATAATAATTATTATTTTAGAATTTCAGATTTTATGACCTTCCTGGCTTCTGGTCCTTTGAGTAGGCAGCCTGAGAATTTTAAAAAGAAGCAATCCTCAAATAAAATGTGAGCCACATGTGAATTTTAAATTTTCTAGTAGTCAAATTTTAAAAAGAAAAAAACAAATGGAATTGATTGTAACAATCTAATTAACCCAATATATCCAAAGTGTTATTTTAATATGGGAGCAATATGAAATTATTAATGAAACACACATATATATATACACACACACACACACCACACCACACACACATATATATGGAACTAAATCTTTGAAAATAACTGTATTTTACCTTTCTAACACATTGCAATTCAGACCAGCCACATTCCAGGCACCCAGTAGCCACACGTGGCCAATAACTGCCACATTAAAGTGCAGCTCTGATGTCAGGGGAGTGAAGAGCCACAGGTCGACCTGTGGTTACCTCTGGTTATTTTATTAACCACTGCTGCCCCCATGTTGCTCACCTTAATTCCAAACATCAGACAGTGAACAAAGAATGATGAAGCCACAAAACAAGAAAACTCTATCTTCAGATCTGTCCACAGTCTTAACCTCCAATGTTTAGATATGGAGAAAATAGATTAAAGGCAAACGTATTTTGCTATTTGGACTTGGCCCTAATGATCAGTCTGTGGTTATTGTTATGCACGTCCATGTGAAGAGACTACCAAACAGGCTTTGTGTGAGCAATAAAGCTTTTTAATCACCTGGATGCAGGCGGGCTGAGTCTGAAAAGAGAGTCAACGAAGGGAGATAAGGGTGGGGCCGTTTTATAGGATTTGGGTAGGTAAAGGAAAATTACAGTCAAAGCGGGGGTTGTTCTCTGGTGGGCAGGAGTGGGAGTCACAAGGTGCTCAGTAGGGGAGTTTTTTGAGCCAGGATGAGCCAGGAAAAGGAATTTCACAAGGTAATGTCATCGCTTAAGGCAAGGACCAGCCATTTTCACTTCTTTTGTGGTGGAATGTCATCAGTTGAGGTGGGGCAGGGCATTTTCACTTCAGGCCATCTGGGCGTATACATGCAAGTCACAGGGGATGCAGACATGCAAGTCACAGGTGTGTAAGTGCAAGTCACAGGGGATGCGATGGCTTGGCTTGAGCTCAGAGGCCTGACAGTTATCTGTTTTCTCCTGTCATATGGGGGACTGTGTGAATATAAGCACCAATCACACGCAGACATGTCTATATGTATTTTTGCATTATTCAATATTCTCTTATAAGACATTGAACTTTATATCAGGAATAAAGGTAATGTGAGTCTTTCTTCTTCCCTTGGCGCTGCCCACAGGGTGCATCGTGACATACTGCTAAGTTCTGCATTCAGGTTATGTGACTCTTTTCTTTTACCTAGGTCCAGAATATTTTGCACAATAAGACATGTTACTAGGCCCAACATATATAAAATGGGAGGCCCTCACCTGGGCCCTTTCTACAGAGGGCCTTGTGACATATCTCTGCATCAATCACCTAAGAGATGCTACTCTCCATTTTTCCCTGCACTGTGCCCACAGGAAAAATTGGGACTTATCACTAAGCCTAGGTACCAGCTGATGTGTCTCTTCTGCCTGGGCCTTGAACCACAAAGAGCATTGTTACCTATTGCTGGGCTCAGCATCCAGGTGATTTGACTCTGCTGCCTGTGTCCTGCTGTCAGGAGTAGGTTGTAACATATTCCCGACTGAGTATTCAGGTGATGTGACACTCCTGTCTGGTCCCTGCCCTCAGAAAATAGTGTGACATATTCCTGGCCCAAGTATGAGAGTCAACATGTCCTTCAGCAACACTTCAGGGCCTTTAACCTTGGGTACATCATCTCACAATTCAGAAGGTCCCTTCCAAACTCAGGAATGAACAAGTGGCTGTTGGCTGTCTAGGTTCTCCATGAGTTCACATTTAACATTGAATTTATGTGCGCTTAAATATCAGGTTTGTTTCTTCAATTTAGGTGTATAACACTGATAACTGAGGGGTAATCATAGGTAATTTGACTTGAACCACAAAGTTTATTCAAATGGCATATCTAAAAGATTTTAGTACTGGCTTATTTAACTTAAAAATGGGGCAGAGACCGGGCGCAGTGGCTCATGCCTGTAATCCCAGCACATTGGGAGGCCGAGAAGTCAAGATTACGAAGTCAAGAAATCAAGACCATCCTGGCCAACATGGCGAAACCCCGCCTCTACTAAAAATACAAAAATTAGCTGGGTGTGGTGGCACAGGCCTGTAGTCCCAGCTACTCGGGAGGCTGAGGCAGGAGAATGGCTTGACTGGAGAGGCGGAGATTGCAATGGGCCGAGATCACTCCACCGAGACTCCAGCCTGGTGACAGAGCATGACTCTGTCTCAAAAAAAAAAAAAAATGGCAGAGTATTTTCCTGATGTTCAACTAATTTTTATTTTTCCTGAATTAGCAGTTTTATGAGTCAGTCTCTTCTTTAGAATTCTCACAATCCTTACCCAGTCCAAACAATATAATTTTAAAATTATCAGAAACCTATACTCAACTTGTCTGGGTTATTTCTATCTTTTCATGAACCTCATTACAGGCACAGTACTGTAGGATTTTGCATGCTTTTGCAGTTTATAGAAACTACGTCAGAATTAAACCATTAACTGTAGAAATGACTTCAAATAATTATAAAGAAACAAATTTATTATGTCTGTGCCCTGTAATAACTTATCATAACTATAATTATGACTAATAGCTTATACTTAGATATATAAGATTTTTAGAAATTTCATATGATTGTGGAATAAATGTTAATAATATGTATTAAAATAGAAGTTGAAGAAGATCAAACATTATCTTTGATTCAACAATGCTTTTCATGTAACTTAACATATCAAATAATTACATTTTTTACTCTTTTGGATGTTGCATTGACCCTCTGTAGCATCCAAAAGTTAGGGGTCTAGGCCGTGTGCACTGGCTCACACCTGTAATCCCAGCACTTTGGGAGGCCAAGGCGGGTGGATCACCTGAGGTCAGGAGTTTGAAACCAGCCTGGCCAACATGGTGAAACCCCGTCGCTACTAAAACACAAAAAATTAGCTAGGCATGGTGGCAGACGGCTGCAATCCCAGCTACTTGGGAGGCTGAGGCAGGAGAATTGCTTGAACCTGGGAGGTGAAGGTTGCATTGAGCCAAAATCACGCCATTGCCCTCCAGCCTGGGCAAAAGAGTAAGATGCTGTCTCAATAAAAAAGAAAAGGCCAGGTGCAGTGGCTCACGCCTGTAATCCCAGCACTTTGGGGGGCTGAGGTGGGCGGATCACGAGGTCAGGAGATGGAGACCATGCTGGCTAACACAGTGAAACCCCGTCTCTACTAAAAATACAAAAAAATTAGCCAGGTTTGGTGGCGGGCTCCTGTAGTCTCAGCTACTCGGGAGGCTGAGGCAGGAGAATGGCATGAACCCGGGAGGTGGAACTTGCAGTGAGCTGAGATCGCTCCACTGCACTCCAGCCTGGGCGACAGAGTGAAACTCTGTCTCAAAAAAAAAAAAAAAAAAAGAAAAAAAAAAAGTTAGGGGTCTAATAACACATAAAATTTGTGTTCAAGAAAAAATCATTAGCCGGGCGCGGTGGCTCAAGCCTGTAATCCCAGCACTTTGGGAGGCCGAGACGGGCGGATCACGAGGTCAGGAGATCGAGACCATCCTGGCTAACCCGGTGAAACCCCCGTCTCTACTAAAAAATACAAAAAACTAGCCGGGCGAGGTGGCAGGCGCCTGTAGTCCCAGCTACTCGGGAGGCTGAGGCAGGAGAATGGCATAAACCCGAGAGGCGGAGCTTGCAGTGAGCTGAGATCCGGCCACTGCACTCCAGCCCGGGAGACACAGCGAGACTCCGTCTCAAAAAAAAAAAAAAAAAAAAAAAGTATTAATGTACTATCAATGGTAAAGCTAATTTTAATAAAACCTTACAAATAAATTCATCAAATTTGTTATTTTTAGCCAATCTAGATTTCCATAAATATGTTACAATCTCTTATAATTAATCGTTTAAACTTTTTATATTTTATTTTTATCTACTATTTTATTTTTTCAATTTGACACAATCAAGTAATTTCAAACTACACTAAATGTTTTTAACTTCCTTCATCAAAAGCATTTTTTGCTTTCGTTTCTACACTCTATGCAGAATTGTTTTTCATACATCTAGTTAATTTATAATGTAATTTATATATAATTACATTAACTCTTTTTTTTTAAGATGGAGTCTAGCTCTGTCACCCAGGCTGGAGTGCAACGGTGGGATCTCAGCTCACTGCAACCTCTGCCTCCTAGGTTCAAGCGATTCTCCTGCTTCAGCCTCCAGAGTAGCTGGGACTACAGGCGCATACCACCATGCCCGGCTAATTTTAGTATTGTTAGTAGAGAGGCGGTTTCACTGTGTTAGCCAGGATGGTCTCTATCTCCTGATCTCGTAATCCTCCCGCCTCAGCCTCCCAAAGTGCTGGGATTACAGGTGTGAGCCTCATTAACTCCTAACAACCTAACTTTTAGTGAGATTCCTAGGAAGCAATTTTGAACTGTTCGTTTCAGTATTTGCAGACAAAATTTATTTCATATTTTAAATAAAATATGTTTTAAAAATTTTTTAAAATAACTGGCCTAAATATATTTAGTTTTTTTATATTATATAAAAATAAGATTCTGGTCAGGCATGGTGTCTCATGCTTGTAATTCCAGCACTTTGGGAGACCAAGACAGGAAGGGTGTTTAAGCCCAAGAATTCAAGACCAGCTGGGGCAACGTGGCAAAATCCCATGTCTACAAAAAATACAAGAATTAGCTGGGCATGGTTGCCTGCACCTGTAATACTAGCTATTCAGGAGGCTGAGTTAGGAGGACTGCCTGAGTCCAGAAAGTTGAGGCTGCAGTGATCCATGATGAAACTATTGTGCTCCATTCTAAGTAACAGAGTGAGAACCTTTCTTTAAGAAAGGCCAAAGCATACGAACTTAATGTTATGGGGGTGTTTTTTTTTTTTTTTTTGGTTTATTATTATTATTATTTTAATAGTTTTGGGGGTACAGGTTGTGTTCAGTTACATGGATAAGTTGTTTAGTCGTAATTTCTGAGATTTTGGTGCACCCATCTCCTGAGTAGTGTACACTGTATCCAATGTGTGATCTTTCATCTCTCACCCACGTCCCACCCTTCCACCTGAGTCCCCAGAGTTCTGTGTATAATTCTTATGCCTTTGCATAAGAGCTTAGCTCCCACTACGAGTGAGAACATACAATATTTGGTTTTTCATTCCTGAGTTACTTCACTTAGAATAATTGTCTCCAACTTCATCCAGGTTGCTTCAAATGCCAATATTTTGTTCCTTTTTTGACTGAGTAGTATTCCATTGTTTGTGTATGTGTGTATATATATATATATATATATGGATATATATAGTGATATATATGCGCACATATATATCACATTTCTTTATCCATTCATTGGATGATAGGCATTTAGGCTGGTTCTGTATTTTTACAGTTGCAAATTGTGCTGCTATAAATATGTGTGTGCATGTGTCTTTTTAATATAATGATTTCTTTTTGTGTGTGTAGATACCGAGTAGTGGGATTGCTGGATCAAATGGTAGTTCTACCTTTAGGTTTTAGTTTTTGTTTGTTTGTTTGTTTTTGTTTTTGTTTTGAGACAGATTCTCACTCTGTCGCCCAGGCTGGAGTGCAGTGGCGCGATCTTGGCTCGCTGCAACCTCTGCTGCCGGGATTCAAGGGATTCTCCTGCCTCAGCCTCCAAAGTAGCTGGGATTACAGGTGCCTGCCACCACACCCAGCTAATTTTTTCTGTATTTTTAGTAGAGGCGGGGTTTCTCCATCTTGGCCAGGCCGGTCTTGAACTCCTGACCTCCTGATCCACCTGCCTGAGTCTCCTAAAGGGCTGGAATGACAGGCGTGAGCCACCACGCCCAGCCCTACCTTTAGTTCTTTTTTTTTTTTTTTGTTTTTGTTTTGAGACGGAGTCTCGCTCTGTCGCCCAGGCTGGAGTGCAGTGGCGCAATCTCAGCTCACTGCAAGCTCCGCCTCCTGGGTTTAAGCCATTCTCCTGCCTCAGCCTCCCGAGTAGCTGCGACTACAGGCGCCAGCCACCTCGCCCCGGCTAGTTTTTTGTATTTTTTTTTTTTTTTTTTTTTTAGTAGAGACGGGTTTCACCGTGTTAGCCAGGATGGTCTCCATCTCCTGACCTCGTGATCCACCGGTCTCCGCCTCCCAAAGTGCTGGGATTACAGGCTCCAGCCACCGCGCCCGGACTCCTTTAGTTCTTTAAAAAATCTTCATTCTGTTTTTACTTTTATAGTGGTTGTACTAGTTTACATTCCCACCAGCAGTGTAAAAGTGCTTTTGTTTCACCACATTCTTGTCAACATCTGGCATTTTAAAATTTTTAAATTAAGACCATTCTTGTAGGAGTAAGGTGGTATCACATTGTGGTTTTGATTTGCATTTCCCTGATAACTAGTGATGTTTAGCATGTTTTTATATGTTTGTTGGCCATTTGTATATCTCCTTTTGAGAATTGTTTATTCATGTTTTTAGCTTACTGTTTCATGGGATTGTTTTTCATGGGATTTGTTTTGTTTTTTGTTGTTGTTGTTTTTTTCCTGATTCTTTTGAGTTCCTTGTAGATTCAGACTATTTGTCTTTTGTTGGATACATAGACTGTGAAGATTTTCTCCCACTTGGCGGGTTGTAAGTTTACTCTGCTGATTATTTCTATTGTAGTCAAGAAGGTTTCTGGTTTAATTAAGTCCCATTTATTTTTCTTTATTTTTGTTTTATTTGCTTGTGGGCTCTTGGTCGTGCACTATTTGCCCAAGCCAATGTCTACAACAGTTTTTCTGATGTTAGCTTCTACAATGTTTACAGTTTCAAGTTTTAGATTTAAATATTTTCTCCATATGGAATTCATTTTTGTGTAAGGTAAGAGATGAAGATTCAGTTTTATTCTTCCACATGTGGTTTGCCAATTATCCCAGGAGCATTTGTTGAACAGGGTGTCATTTTCCTACCTTATGTATTGATTTACTTTCTCAAAGATCAGTTGGCTGTAAGTATTTGGCTTTATTTCTAAGTTCACTATTCTGTTCTATTTGTCTGTGTGTCTACTTTCATACCAGTAGCATGTTGTTTTGGTAACTATAGCCTGGTAGTGTAGTTTGAAGTTAGGTCATGTGATGCCTCTAATTTTTTACTTTTTGCTTAGTCTTGCTTTGGCTATGTGGGCTTTTTTAAGGCTCTATATGAATTTTAGGATTTTTTTCTAGTTCTGTGAAGAATGATGGTGGTATTTTGATGAAAACTGACTTGTAGAATGCTTTTGTCAGTATGGTCATTTTTACAATATTGACACTATCTATCCATGAGCATGGGATATGTTTCCATTTGATTGTGATATCTATGGTTTCTTTAAGCAGTGTTTTGTAATTTTCTTTGTAGATGTATTTCACCTCCTTGGTTAGGTATATTTCTAATTATTATTATTTTTTTTTTGCAGGTTTTTGCAAAAGGTTGAGTTCTTGATTCAATTTTCAGCTTGGTAGCTGTTGGTATATAGCAGTGGTGCTGATTTGTGTACATTGATTTTGTATTCTAAAAGTTTACTGAATTTATTCATTAGATCTAGAAGCTTTTTAATAAATCTCTAGGGTTTTCTAGGTATAAAATCATAAATTCAGAAAACAGTGACAGCTTGACTTCCTCTTTACACATTTGAATGCAATTTATTTATTTATTTTTTAATTTATTGTTTAATTGCTCCAGCTAGGACTTCCAGCACTATGTTGAATAGAAGTGTTGTAAATGACCATTCTTGTCTTGTTCCACTTGTCAGGAAGAACGTTTTAATTTTTCTTCATTCAGTATAATGTTGGCTGCGGATTTGTCATAGATGGCTTTTATTACCTTAAGGTATGTACCCCCTGTGCCGATTTTGCTGAGGGTTTCAATCATAAAATGATGCTGGATTTTTAAAATGTTTTTCTGGTCTGAGTGTGGTGGCTCATGCGTGTAATTACATGTGTAGAATGTTTTGTAAATATCTGTTAAGTCAGTTTGAGAGGCTGAGGCTGGTGGGTTGCCTGAGCTCAGGAGTTCAACCAGCCTGGGCAATATGGTGAAACTCCTTCTTTACCAAATTACAAAAAATTAGCTGAGTGTAGTGGTGCACACCTGTAATTTTAGCTACTTGGGAGACCGAGGCATGAGAATCGCTTGAACCCCGGAGGCAGAAGTTTCAGTGAGCCAAGATCATGTCACTGCACTGCAGCCCAGGTGACAGAGATTTCATCTGGAGGAAAAACAAATATTATTCTGCATCTATTGAGATGATCATGTGGTTTTTGTTTTTAATTCTGCTTATGTGATGTATCACATTTATTGACTTACATATGTTAAACCATCCCTCCATCCCTGGTATAAAATGCACCTGATCATGGTGTATTATTATTTGATATGCTCTTGTATTTGGTTAGCTAGTATTTTGTTAAGAATTTTTGCATCTATGTTCATCAGGAATGTTAGTGTGCAGTTTTGTGCTATCTTCTTTCCTAGTTTTGGTATTAGGGTGATACTGGCTTCATGAAATGATTTAGGAAAGATATCCTGTTTCTTTATTTTTGAAATAGTTTTATATGGGTTGGTACCAGTTCTTCCTTGAATGCCTCATAGAATTCAGCTGTGAATCCATCTGGTCCTGGACCTTTTGTTTTGGCAATTTTTTATTACTGTTTCAGTCTCACTACTCATTACTGGTCTATGCAGAGTTTCTATTTCTTTCTGGTTTAATCCAAGAGGGTTGTACATTTCCAGGAATTTATCCAACTCCTCTAGGTTTTCTAGTTTGTGCATGTAAAAGTATTCATAGTAGCCATGAATTATCTTTTGTACTTCTGTGGTACTAGTTGTAATATCTCTCATTTTGTTTCTAATTGGGCTTATTTAGATCTTCTCTCTTCTTTTCTTGGTTAATCTCACTAACGGTCTATTAATTTTGGTTATCTTTTAAAAAACAAGCTTTTTGTTTCATTTGTCTTTTGTGTTATTTAAATTTTCAATTATGTTAATTCTTCTCTGATTATTGCTTTTTGTTTGTTTGTTTTTGTTGGGTTTGGGTTTGGTTTGTTCTTCTTTCTCTAGTTCTCTGAGGTGTGAGGTTAGATTTTCTATTTGTGCCCTTTCAGACTTTTTGATGTAGGCATTTAATGCTATGAACTTTCCTCTTAGCACCACTTCTGCTGTATTCCAGAGGTTTTGATAGGTTGTGTCACTACTATTGTTTGGTTATAAAAAATTTTAAACTTCCATCTTGATTTCATTGTTGATGAAACAATTATTCAAGAGCAGGTTATGTAATTTCAATGCATTTGCATGGCTTTGAGGATTCATTTTGGAATTGATTCCCAATTTTATTCCAATGTGGCCTGAGAGAATACTTGATATAATTTTGATTTTCTTAAAATTGGTGAGACTCATTTTGTAGCCTATTATATGGTCTATTTTGGATAATGTTTTATGTGCTAATAAATAGAATGTATATTCTTCAGTTGTTGAGTAGAATGTTTTGTAAATATCTGTTAAGTCAATTTATGCTAGTGTACAGTTTAAATTTATTGTATCTTTGTTGACTTTCTGTCTAGATGACCTTTCTAGTATTGTCAGTGGGATATTAAAGGTACCCCATTATTATTTTGTTGCTTCCTATCTCCTTTCTTATGCCTAGCAGATGTTATTTTATAAATTTGGGAGCTCCAGTGTTAGGAGCATATGGATTTAGAATTGTGATGGCTTCCTGTTGGACCAGTTCTTTTATTATTATATAATGTTATTCTTTGTTTTTTTGTTTCATTTTGTTTTGTTTACCATTGTCTGTTTTGTCTGTTATGAGACTAGCTACTCCTTCTTACTTTTTGTTTCCATTTGCACAGAATATCTTTTTCCACTTCTTTGCCTTAAGTTTATTTAAGTTTTTATTTGTTAGGCAAGTCTCTTAAAGACAGTAGATGCTTGGTTGTTAATTATTTTTTTCTTTCTTTTGAGATGGAGTATCACTCTTGTTGCCCAGACTGGAGTGCAGTGGCACGATCTTGGCTCACTGCAACTTTTGCCTCTCAGGTTCAAGCAATTCTCCTGCCTCAGCCCCCTGAGTAGCTGGGATTATAGGTGCACGCCACCACACTTGGCTAATTTTTCTATTTTAGTAGAGATGGGGTTTCACCATGGTGGCCAGGCTGGTCTTGAACTCCTGACCTCAGGTGAACCACCCACCTCGGCCTCCCAAAGTCCTGGGATTACAGGCGTGAGCCACCATGCCCTGCTATATATTTTTATTTATTCTGCCATTCTGCATCTTTTAAGTAGAGCATTTAGGTTATTGACATTTAATGTTAGTTTTCAGATGTGAGGTACTGCTGTATGCATCAGGTTAGCTGTTGCCTGAATATCTTCGAGTTTTTTTGTTATTGTTTTATAGGTCTTGTGAGATTTATACATTAAGGAGGTACTATTTTGGTGTATTTTGAGGTTTTCTTTCAAGATTTAGAAGTTCTTTTAGCATTTCTTCTATTGCTGGCTTGGTACTTGTAAATTCTCTCAACACTTGTTTTTCTGAAAATGACTTTATCTCTCTTTCATTTATGAAGCTTACTCTAACTGGATACAATATTCTTGGCTAAAAACTGTGCTGTTTAAGGAGGCTAAAGACAAGAACATAGTCCCTTCCTTCTTGTAGGGTTTCTGCTGAGTAATCTGTGTTAATCTGGTAGGTTTTGTTTATAGGGTACCTGATGCTTTTCCTCACAGCTCTTATGATCCTTTTCTTCATCATGAATTTAGATAACCTAATGGCTATGTGAATAGGTGATGATCCTTTTGCGATAAATTTTTTGTGATATCTAGATCACTAGCAAGGTCTGAGAAGTTTTTCTCAATTATTCACTCAAATAAAATTTCCAAACATGTAAATTTATCTTTTTTTTTTTTTTTTTCAGGACCACCAATTATTCCTAGGGTTGGTCATTTAACATAAATCCCAAGTTTCTTGGAAGCTTTGTTCATTTTGTTGATTCTTTCTTCTTTGTCTTTGTCAGACTGATTTAATCTGAAAGACTTTTCTTCAAGCTCTGAAGTTCTTTCTTCTACTTGTTGTAGTCTAGTGTTTAAACTTTCCAGTTTATTTTGTATTTCTGTAAGTGTATCTTTCATTTCCAGACGTGGTGATTGTTTTTTAATTTATAACATTTATTTCTTTGGAAATTTTTAAATTCATATCTTGTATTAATTTTTTAAATTTCTTTAAGTTGGTTTTCTTGTTTCTCTGGTTACTGTTCTAGTAGCTTAATAATCAACTTTCTCAATTTATTTTCTGGCAACTCAGACATTTCTTCTTGGTTTGGAATGATTACAGAAGAGCTAGTGCAATATTCTGGGGGTGTTATAGAAACTTGTCTTGTCATATTGGAATTACTTCTCTGGTTTCTTCTCATTTGGCTAGACTACTTCAGTGGAAAGATCTTGGACTCAAGGGCTCCTGTTCAGATTCTTCTGTCCCATGGAGTGATTTCTTGATGTGGTGCTTTCTCACTTTTCCTAGGGATGAGCTTTCTGCAAGTCAGACTACAGTGATTGTTATTGCTCTCCTGGGACTGGTAACCCAGTGGAGCTCCACAGCTCCAGGCTGATATTGAGGAATGTCTACAAAGTGTCCTGTGATGTAATCTGTCTTCAGGTCTCTCAGCCATGAATACCAGCACCTGCTTCAGTGGAGGTGGCAGGGAAGTGAACTTGAATGTGTGAGAGACCTTGGTTGTAGTTTCATTTAGTGCATTGGTTTTCTCAAGTGCTTGTTATGCAAGCAGTGAATTTGTCATGTGGACAGACTCAGGAACTCTGGTTAGCCAGGATGTTACAGGTGGCGGAATTAGTTGTTGTTGTTTTTTGTTTTTTCCTTGGAGCAGGGCTGTTCTGTTATGAGTTGCTGTCATGGCTTGTGTCAGTTGGCCTCCAGCCAAAAGGTGGTGCTTTCAGGAGAGCACCAGCTGTGGTAGTAGAAAGGGGGTATAGACTGGCCCTATGTTAACCAGGATACCCGTTTAGGATTCTCAGGTGATGGGTGGGACCATAGATGTTCCAAAAGTTAATTTATTTCACCTTCAGCTACCAGGTTGAGTAGAGAAAAATCATCAGACGGAGGCAGGATTAGACCAGTCTGAACTCAGACTCTCAGTGGGTGTGGCTTGCTGCAGTCACTGTTGGAGGAGAAGTGGTTCTCAAGCCAATGGAGTTATGTTTTAAGGGAAGTTATGGCTGCCTTTGCTGCTTCATACAGAGCACCAAGAAAGTGAGACAAAGCTGGCAGTGGCGGGCTTCACCCAGCTCCCATGCAGCCAGCAAGGCCAGTCTCATTCCATTTCCACCCTGTCCTGCCAAAAGCATGAAGTTTATATCAAGGCAGCCAGCGTGCAGAGTTGAGATCTTGCCCCAGGCTACATGCCTCCCCCTGAGAAAGCCAAAAAGGCTTTCCCCTCCCCACCTGCCCACACCTTTTGCTGCACAGCTTCTGTGCTTGTATCTGCACTTCCTATTTACTCCTGCAGACTCTGCGCAGTAACATTTATCCTTGGTCAAAATTACTGCACAGTTCATTAAAAGCTTTTTTATTCTTTTGGCCCCTCCCTAATTCTGCTAGCTGCCTTTCGCAAAGACCCTTGTGAGATAAAGTCAGGAATGACTCCTTTGGTCTTGAGCTGGGGGCTGGGAATGCCTACAGGCTCTTTCCCCTGCTTATTCTTTTATATTTCACTCAGCTCCCTAAATTCATTTCAGCTCTAGGTAAGGTTAAATACGTTTCCCTTGATCTGGATTTTTCAGGTCCCCCAGTGGGGATGTGTGTTCAAAGGTAGACTTTCTTTCTCTCACACTTTGGGGAACTCACAATTCTTCAGCTGTGTCACGGGGTTTGCAGCAACAATCTGCTTCTTTCAAAGGGTCTGTGAAATCTTTTGGGTTTTCCTGGTATGTTCCTGCAGTGGTTATGCCAGAGGGGTTCGACACAGAGAACTCCATTTTGAGTGAGGGCTACAAAAATGAAGCTGAGACCGGGCGCGGTGACTCACGCCTGTAATCCTAGCACCTTGGGAGGCCAAGGCGGGCGGATCACGAGGTCAGGAGATCAAGACCATCCTGGCTAACACGGTGAAACCCTGTCTCTACTAAAAATGCCAAAAAATAGCTGGGCATGGTGGCGGGCGCCTGTAGTCCCAGCTACTCAGGAGGCTGAGGCAGGAGAATGGCGTGAACCCAGAAGGCAGAGCTTGCAGTGAGTTGAGATGGCACCACTGCACTCCAGCCTGGGCGACAGAGCGAGACCCCAAGACTCCGTTTCAAAAAAAAAAAAAAAAGAAAGAAAGAAAAAAAAAGGAGACTGAGACTTGCTGGGCTGCATGCCCAGAAAATTAGGCATTCCTAGCCTCTAAATGTTTATGGTTAAGGGAACAAATTAATAATGTTTATGGTTAAGGGAACAAATTAATAATATTTACTAAACAGTCTCAGACTTGGGAGTGTCCAGATATCCTGATATCTGGAGAACAAAGGCATTCCTAATTTTGCTTTAAAGATAATAATATCCGTTCTCGCAAAATGTAGCAATTAAGAAAATTAATTATGTATTACAAACCCTTGTAGCAGGACACATCTCCCCATGTATACAAGCATTGTACCTAGGGTGGATGTCAGGAACGTCCTATTTTGTCTATGGAGTAGCTGTCCTTTCACCACTTTACTTTCTTAATAAACTTCCTTTTGCTTTGCACTGCGGACTTGCCCTAAATTCTTTCTTGCATGAGATCCAAGAGCCCTCTCCTGGGGTCTGGATTGGGACCCCTTTCCTGTAACACTTTTCTGGTGACCACAGAAGAGACTATAGTGCAGAAACCCTGACCCATTGGCTACCTTTGTGTAAGTGTTGGGGTCCTGTAACATCTTTCTGGTGAACCACGGAAGGGATGATACTAAAGAAACCCTCCAACCCAAAGGAAATAGGCTGCAGCACTGATTGGATGACTTTGGGTAAGTGGTGGGGTTAAAAAATAGGATTGGGTTAGAGGCTCCTCTTAATAAAAGGAAAGAGTGCTTGAGTGACCCTGAGGTCAGACGCCTGATTTAGGAGGGTTAGAGTCCCTTCTAAGGTTTAGGGACCTCTCAGTAAAGTCCCTCGCACATAAAAACGGGTTTGGCACTGTAGGCTAAGCCCTTTGTATTAATCTGCCTTCTACTTGCTGCATGAATCAATTTCTTGGGTGCTGTCTCTGTTTCACTGTCATTATTTTATTTCATTTTATTTTTTAGATGCGGTCTCACTCTGCCACCTGGGCTGGAGTGCAGTGGTGTGATCTCAGCTCACTGCAACCTCCACCTCTGGGTTCAAGCAATTCTACCGCCTCAGCCTCTCAAGTAGCTGGGATTACAGGCTCTTGCCACCATGCCCGGCGGATTTTTGTATTTTTAGTAAAGGTGGAGTTTCACCATGTTGGCCAGGCTGGTCTCAAACTCCTGGCTTCAGGTGATCCGCTCGCCTCAGCCCCCCAAAGTGCTGGGATTACAGGTGTGATCCACTGTGCCCGGTTTTCACTGTCATTTTCAAGAGACTTAACTGATCTTAGGGATGTTAACTTACTCTTTTTCTATGTACTTCCTGATTTCTGTCCTTTTGCTTGTGAAACTTTGAGAACAAAAAGCATTGAAGGCTCCATCTCTAAAATTGCTGATTGAGATTTAGTATTTAACAGCTTGAGCAATAAAATTACATAGATGTGGTTATGTTTTCTTGCTACTATAGCGACTAGGTGTGATCGAGAAGCACTGGGATGGAAATCAGGGGACTTCTCTCCTTGCTGTTTTGTTTCATTTTGCACACGAAAAATGCAATTCTTTCCTTTCTTGGATTCAGGCAAACCAACTCTGCTTGTTTAATCCACACAGTCATTACTGCCCAGAACCTGCTTGCTCTGGTCATTCCCATCTAAATCTTCATTTCCTTTGCCTTATTCAACATTTTTGCCAAAGTTTCGTAGCTTGGCTCACTTATGTTAGTTGGATAATGTGAAACATGTTTGATGAGAGAAAAAGAAGAAAAAGAACTAGACATGCAAGATGATCCTTTAATGCAAGCACCCCCGACCCCCGGTTCAGCAAGCAGTTTTGAGTGGAGCAGACCCTTCTTCTATCAGCTCTAAAGGTTCAGATGTGTCGGTCCTTTCTTCCTCTAGTCCACCTGAAAGTTCTGTTGAGAATCCTTCATCTCCTCCTCCTTTCCCGTCTAGTCCCTCTCTACATCCACCACTCCCTGAGGAACTGAGCTCAGTGAGTACTATTCATAGTGGAGCTGCCTATCAACCTCCAAAGGGAAATCTTTGTCCACTTACAGAGGTGGCAAATGGGGAAGAAGGCACTGTGAGAGGACATGTCCCCTTTTCTATGTCTGATTTGGCTCTATGTAAAGAGAATTTTGGTCATTTCTCTGAAGATCCAGGAAAATTCCTAGATGAGTTTGAGAAATTAACTCTGACCTACAGTTTAACTGGGCAGGATCTGCACATTTTGTTGTCTCTGTGTTGTACAGTAAAAGAGTAAAAGAGAATGTATTTTGGGGACAGCTAGGGCCCATGCAGATGAGGTATTGGCTTGAAACTTGAACCGTAATATATATCAGGCAAGAGGTTTAGCAGTTCAAGATCAAGATCCAGAGGGAAACTATCAAAGAGGCAGTGAGGACTTGGGGTGAAGAGAGAATATGGTCACTTGTTTTTTGAAAGGGATGAAGAAATGTATGAAAAAGCCTATTGACTATAAAAAGCTTAAGGAAGTTTCTGAGGGCAAAGATGAGAATCCAACTTTGTTCAAGGGCATTTAGTTGAGGCAATCGGGAAATATACTAACGTTGATCCTGCTTCAAGGGAAAGATGAACCCTTCTGGGAGTACATTTTATAACCCAGTCTGCCCCTGATATCCATAGAAAACTATTAAAAGCAGCTATGGGTCCCCAAACTTCTAAGGAACAGCTTTGGTTATGGAATTAGTTTTTGATAACAGGGACAAAGCAGAAAAGCAGAAAGTGCAAGCAGGACCTCCCACAAGTATGGCTCTTGGCTGCAGCCTTAAGCTTACCTCAAACACGAGGTTGCCTCCTGGCTCTTGGCCTGAACAAGGGAAGCTGAAAGGTGGGAAGCCCAAAGCTGGGCATCTGAGTCACCATGCCTTGGGCATAAATCAGTGGGCACATTGTAAGAAAACTGGCCATTGGGAAAGGGATTGCCCAGTATTCTGAAGGGATCCATCAGCACTCAAACCCATGATGGCAGAAATAGCCAGGCGAGCCCAAGAGCGACGGGACTGAGATCTTCTGCCACAGCTCCTGTTGGACAACTAACTGTATCTATGGAGGAGCCTTGGGTAACCCTTGACACGGCAGGTAAGAATATTAAATTCCTTCTAGAATGCTAACTCTGTTTTGACCCACCATGCTTTACCTATTCTTTAAGCTGCTCTTCAGAGACTTTGATTTTCTCCTGAATGCCCCACCCCTTATTGGGAAGGGATGTGTTAATTCAGAATAAACATCAGTGATATGGTTTGGCTGTGTCCCAATCCAAATCACAACTTGAATTATATCTCCCAGAATTCCCACATATGAGAGGGACCCAGTGAGAGGTAATTAAATCATGGGGACCAGTCTTTCCTGTGCTATTCTTGTGATAGTGATTAAGTCTCACCATATCTGATGGGTTTATCAGAGGTTTCTGCTTTTGCTTCTTCCTCATTTTTCTCCTGCTGCCACCATGTAAGAAGTGCCTTTCACCTCCCACCATGATTCTGAGGTCTCCCCAGCCATGTGGAGCTATAAGTCCACTTAAAACGTTTTATTGCCAGTTTCAGGTATACCTTTATCAGCAGCATGAAAATGAACGAATACAGTAAATTGGTACCAGTAGAGTGGGGCACTGCTAAAAGGATACCCAAAAATGTGGAAGCAGCTTTGGAACTGGGTAACAGGCAGTGGTTGAAACAGTTTGGGTGGCTCAGAAGAAGACAGGAAGGTGTAATAAAGTTTGGAACTTCCTAGAGACTTGTTGAATGACTTTGTTCAAAATGCTGATAGTGATATGGACAATAAGGTCCAGGCTGAGGTGGCCTCAGATGGGGATGAGGAACTTGTTGGGAACTGGAGTAAAGGTGACTCTTGTTATGTTTTAACAAAGAGACTGCTGGCATTTTGCCCCTGCCCTAGAGATTTGTGAAACTTTGAACTTCAGAAAGATGATTTAGAGTATCTGGCAGAAGAAATTTCTAAGCAGAAAAGCATTCAAGGGGTGACTTGGATACTGTTAAAGGCATTCAGTTTTATAAGGGAAGCAGAGCATAAACGTTTGGAAAATTTGCAGCCTGACTATGCGATAGAAAAGAAAAACCCATGGCCGGGCGCGGTGGCTCAAGCCTGTAATCCCAGCACTTTGGGAGGCCGAGACAGGTGGATCACGAGGTCAGGAGATTGAGACCATCCTGGCTAACACGGTGAGACCCTGTCTCTACTAAAAAATACAAAAAACTAGCCGGGCGAGGTGGCGAGCGCCTGTAGTCCCAGCTACTCAGGAGGCTGAGGCAGGAGAATGGAGTAAACCCGGGAGGCGGAGCTTGCAGTGAGCTGAGATCCGGCCACTGCACTCCAGCCTGGGAGACAGAGCCAGACTCCGTCTCCAAAAAAAAACAAAAAACAACAACAACAACAAAAAAGAAAAACCCATTTTCTGGGGAGAAATACAAGCTGGCTGCAGAAATTTGCATAAGTAGCAAGGAGCCTAATGTAAATCCCCAGACCATGGGGAAAATGTCTCCAGGCCATGTCAGAGACTTTCATGGCAGCCCCTCCCATCAGGTACCTGGAGGTCCAGGAGCAAAAAATGGTTTTATGGTCTGGGCTCAGGGTTCCCATGCTGTTTCCAGCCTAGGAACTTGGTGCCCTGTGTCCCAGTTGCTCCAGCCACTGCTGAAAGGGGCCAATGTACAGCTCGGGCTGTGCCTTTAGAGGGTGGACTCCCCAAGCCTCAGCAGCTTCCATGTGGTGTTGAGCCTGCAGGTGCACAGAAGTCAAGAACTGAGGTTTAGGAACCTCTACGTAGATTTCAGAAGATGTATGGAAACTCCTGAATGCCCAGACAAAAGACTGCTATGGGGGCAGGCCCTTCATGGAGAACCTCTGCTAGGGCAGTGTGGAAGGAAAATGTGGGGTCAGAGCCTCCACACAGAGTCCCTCCTGAGGCACCATCTAATGGAGCTGTGAGAAGAGGGCCACCATCTTCCAGACCCCAGAATTGTAGATCCACCTATAGCTTGCACTGTGCACCTGGAAAAGCCACAGACACTCAATGCCAGCCCATGAAAGCAGCAGAGAGAGGCTGTACTCTGCAAAGCCACAAGGGTGTAGCTGCCCAAGACAATGGGAACCCATATTTTGCATCAGCATAATCTGGATGTGGGACATGAAGTCAAAGGAGATCATTTTGGAGCTTTAAGATTTGACCACCCCACTGGATTTTGGACTTGCGTGGGGCCTTCAGTCCCTTTATTTTGACCAATTTCTCCCATTTGGAATGGCTATATTTACCCAATGCCTTTACTCCCATTGTATCTAGGAAGTAACGAACTTGGTTTCGATTTTACTGGCTCACAGGTGGAAGGGACCTGTCTGGTCTCAAATGAGACTTTAAACTGTGGATTTTTGAGTTTATGCTGAAATGAGTTAAAACTTTGGGGGACTATTGGGAAGGCATGATTGGTTTTGAAACGTGAATGTATGAGATTTGGGAGAGACCAGGGGCAGAATGATATAGTTTGGCTCTGTGTCCACACGCAAATCTCATCTTGTAGCTCCCATAATTCCTCCCTCTTGTGGGAGGGACTCAGTGGGAGAGTATTGAATCACTGAATCATAGATGATTGAACAGCATCTTTTCTGTGCTGTTCTCATGACAGTGAATGGGTTTCATGAAATGTGATGGTTTTAAAAACCAAAGTTTCTCTTCACAAGCTCTCTCTTTGCCTGCTGCCATCCATGTAAGAAGTGACTTGCTCCTCCTTGCCTTCCATCACGATTGTGAGGCTTCCCAAGTCACGTGGAACTGTAAGTCCAATAAACCTCCTTCTTTTGTAAATTGCCCAGTCTTGGGTATGTCTTTATCAGCAGCAGCATGAAAATGGACTAATACATTAATTTATATTTTATTTTGTTGGAACATTCCATTTTCATTTATTAATTGGACAATCCTATATAAGCCTACATTTCTTTAGTTATTGTTCCTTTCACTTTTTATAAATGACATAAGTAAATTTATTGATTGATTGAGCCAATTTGTTTAGGTAAGTACTAGGGAGACTTCAGGAGTACGTTTCTATACATAAATGCAGCAAACAAACATGACCGTGCTTGCTGTGTCACAGATGCTTTATAATAAGCCATAATTATTCCTGGTGGAGTTAGTTTGTAACTTCAAGTCAAGGATGGAAAATAGCATTGGTGAAGAAATAACATTTATTCTTCATGTGGAGAGGACTTTTTTTCACGCTGCAAAACTGACTCTTGCTGAATTTAAATATAAATTCTGACTTTTTCCTTTCCTAGTTACTCTCAGTTTTGTTTGTCTTATTATGTGGATTCCAAGAATGTATGCATCACAATCCTTCTTTATTTACTGTGTTATGATGACAGTTTTCTTAGTGCTGTCTTTACGCCATGACATTTTACATGGTACTTTGTAGGTTCTAATTTAAAAGTTGGTACTTTTTATTGCACAGAAAATTGGTTTTAACTAGAAAATTTATTTAGTAATGTAACTTTCAGATTAATTAAAATAAGAGGCATACACTCTCCACAGGTGAGAGAATTACATCAGTTAGCTTTTTTTTTTTTTTTTTTTAAGACAGAGTCTCACTCTGTCACCCAGGCTGGAGTGCAGTGGTGCAGTCTCAGCTCACTGCAACTTCCACCTCCCGAGTTTAAGCAATTCTCCTGCCTCAGCCTCCTGAGTAGCTGGGATTACAGGCGCACGTCACCACGCATGGCTAATTTTGTATTTTTAGTAGAGATGCACTTTCTCCATGTTGGTCAGGCTGGTCTCAAACTCCCGATCTAAGGTGATCTGCCCACCTCGACCTCCGGAACTGCTGGGATTACAGGCATGAGACACTGCGCCTGGCCACAACTCTCTATTTCTTTCCCACCACCCTCAGCCTCTGATAACTATTATTCCACTTTCTGCTTTTTTGAGTTAAACTTTCTTAGGTTTAACATATAAATAAATCTTTCAATACTTGTCTATTTATGTCTGGCTTATTTCATGTAGCACAATGTCTTCTAAATTTATCTCCGTTGATTCAAATGATGAGATTTACCCACTTTTAAGGCTGAATAGTGTTCCATTGCTTATACTACATTTTTAGAAGAATTAATTTTAATATATATTTATCTGTTGGTGGAAAATCTCATGTCATGAAAGAATATTTCTATGTTAAAGCATATGTTAGTGTAATTTCCAGCATATAAATATCTCATTAAAAGTAGCTAATTTTTTTTTTTTTTTTTTTTTGAGACGGAGTCTCACTCTGTCGCCCCGGCTGGAGTGCAGTGGCCGGATCTCAGCTCACTGCAAGCTCCACCTCCCAGGTTTACGCCATTCTCCTGCCTCAGCCTCCCGAGTAGCTGGGACTACAGGTGCCCGCCACCTCGCCCGGCTAGCTTTTTGTATTTTTTAGTACAGACAGGGTTTCACCGTGTTAGCCAGGATGGTCTCGAACTCCTGACCTCGTGATCCGCCCGTCTCGGCCTCCCGAAGTGCTGGGATTACAGGCTTGAGCCACCGCGCCCGGCCAAAAGTAGCTAATTTATACAGATCACTAATTGTAACACTATGTATGTGTTACTGAATTCAATTTTCACAGTAACGTAATAACATAGGTCTTATTATTATTCTCAATTTACAGAAACAAAGCCACTGTGAGAAAGGACTTGGTCACACTAGTGAAGCCAGTATTAAAACACAAACAGAGGTTGGGAGCTGTGGCTCACGCCTGTAATCCAGCACTTTGGGAGTCCAAGGCAGGCGGATCATGAGGTCAGCCTGACCAACGTGTTGAACTCCCATCACTATGAAAAATACAAAAATTAGCTGGGTGAGATGGCGTGCACCTGTAGTCCCAGTTACTCAGGAGGCTGAGACAGGAGAGTCGCTTGAACCCAGGAGGCGGAGGTTGCAGTAGCCGAGATCATGCCACTGCACTCTAGCCTGGCGACAGAGCAAGACTCCATCAGAAAAACAAAAACAAAAACAAAAAACCACAGGCAGCTTGGTATCCAAAGATAACCCTCTTCAGTACGACGATAAAAACCCTCTTCAAGCAGAAAAGACATAATTATTTTTAACACTCATTTTTAAATAAACATTTTACAACAATTAAATAATTGGATGCATTTTTATTGTTCTAAGTGTGTACGAAGATAAAAAATGGTACATAAATAAGCCAGAAAACAATAGCTAATATTTGCAATAAATATAACTGTAAAGTAGTTAACTATCATTTGCAGATGATGTCTGTTTACTGAGATAACAAAAGCAACTGAAAGACTTTTAAAAGTCTATTCAGGGCCGCAGCATGGTGGCTCATGCCTGTAATCTCAGCACTTTGGGAAGCCGAGGTGGGTGGATCACCTGAGGTCAGGAATTTGAGACCAGCCTGGCCAACATGATGAAATCCTATCTCTGCTAAAAAAATATATATATACATAAAAATTACCCAGGTGTGGTAGTGGTGCCTGTAATCTCAGCTACTCAGGAGGCTGAGGGAGGAGAATTGCTTGAACCCAGGAGATAGAGGTTGCAGTGAGCCAACATGGTCCCACTGCACTTCAGCCTGGATGACAGAGTGAGACTCCGTCTCAAACAAAAAAAAAAGATCGGCATTATTCACAATAGTAAAGACTTGGAATGAACCCAAATGTCCATCAGTGACAGACTGGATTAAGAAAATGTGGCACATATACACCATGGAATACTATGCAGCCATAAAAAAGGATGAGTTCGTGTCCTTTGTAGGGACATGGATGCAGTTGGAAACCATCATTCTCAGCAAACTATCGCAAGAACAGAAAACCAAACACCGCATGTTCTCACTCATAGGTGGGAACTGAACAATGAGATCACTTGGACACAGGAAGGGGAGCATCACACACCAGGTCCTATTATGGGGAGGGGGTGGGGGGAGGGATAGCATTAGGAGATACACCTAATGTAAATGATGAGTTAATGGGTGCAGCACACCAACATGGCACATGTATACATATGTAACAAACCTGCACAATGTGCACATGTAACCTAGAAATTAAAGTATAAAAAAATTTTAAAAAAATAATTAAAAAAAGGTCTATTCAGTTGGGAACAAAAAATGCTAAGATTATCCTCAAGATTCTCAGTTTGTTGTACACCTGCTGTGTAATTTTTTCTTTTCTTGCAAAAAACAATGTGTGATTGTGGTGGGAAATCACTCATGAAATTAGGTTACCATTGGGTAAACTAAATCAGAGGTGCTTTTAATAGAAAGAGACACATCATAGAAAAACACTCTTTGGCCTGGAAGTAAGTGACTTCCAGCTGGGCCATGTCGTAATCTGCTCATAGTGGCAACATGGAAGGAAATATATTTGTATATTGTCATTATATCTGCCTCTACATGTTGCTTCAAGTAGGGAGAACAGGAGGATCCCATGGAAAAGGGAAAAAAGGGGGTCTCATTTGTGCAAGAGATAATCACTTCTAATCTGGAATAGCTTATGATAAACAGAAGAGACCACAACATGACCACATCAATGGGAGAAAAGAGGCAACCTGGTTAAAAGTGCTTACTGGCATTTTTAGGCAGCATTCAGTAAGCTTTAGTGAATGATCAGCCTCTAGAATACCAACAGTCTACCAACAAGGCTGAATTCATTCTGGTTAAATCAGCATTCTAGTGGACCAGTTTTACACTATTCATTACAGAAATACTATGGAGACGAGTGGGTACCCTGCTAAAATTGACCTTATTATGAAAAAGCATACCTAATTATTTGTTTTCACAATTTAAAAACCCTGAAAATGAGCGGGCGCAGTGACTCATGTCTGTAATCCCAGCACTTTGGGAGGCTGAGGCAGGTGAATCAAGAGGTAAGGAGTTCAAAACCAGCCTGGCCACAATGGTGAAACCCTGTCTCTAAAAAAACTATAAAAATTAGCCAGGCGCAGTGGCAGGCACCTGTAATCGCAGCTACTCAGGAGACTGAGGCAGGAGAATTGCTTGAACCTGGGAGGCAGAGGTTGCAGTGTGCCAAGATCACGTCACTGCACTCCATCCTAGGTGACAGAGTGACTCTATTTCAAAACAAACAAACAAAACACCTTGAAAACATCATAAATTTATTAAAAATGTACTTCTGGGCCGGGCGCGGTGGCTCAAGCCTGTAATCCCAGCACTTTGGGAGGCCGAGACGGGCGGATCACGAGGTCAGGAGATCGAGACCCTCCTGGCTAACACGGTGAAACCCCGTCTCTACTAAAAATACAAAAAAAATTAGCCGGGTGAGGTGGTGGGCGCCTGTGGTCCCAGCCACTCGGGAGGCTGAGGCAGGAGAATGGCGTGAACCCAGGAGGCAGAGGTTGCGGTGAGCTGAGATCCGGCCACTGCACTCTAGCCTGGGCGACAGAGCAAGACTCCGTCTCAAAAAAAAAAAAAAAAAAAAAAAAAAAATGTACTTCTGGCTGGGTGCAGTGGCTCAAGCCTGTAATCCCAGCATTTTGGGAGGCCAAGACGGGCAGATCACGAGGTCAGGAGATCGAGACCATCTGGCTAATACGGTGAAACCCCGTCTCTACTAAAAAATACAAAAAACTAGCTGGGCAAGGTGGCGGGTGCCTGTAGTCTCAGCTACTGGGGAGGCTGAGGCAGGAGAATGGTGTAAATCCAGGAGGCGGAGCTTGCAGTGAGCTGAGATCTGGCTACTTACTGCACTCCAGCCTGGGCGACAGAGCGAGACTCCGTCTCAAAAAAAAAAAAAGTACTTCTGCTAATTATGGAGCATTCTACTATACTGTAATACAATATTGAACTTTAAGCATCTTAATATGAATGTTTCTTGAGTGCATGAAGAGTTATGATGATAGTTTATTTTAAATTAACATGCGAGAAGTAACAAATAAAAGATTTGAAGTGGAATAAACGATCTAAAACATTTTTTTCCCAAAGGCTTGGCATAGTTGCCTACTTTTTGAAATGGCCAGATTACTAACCAGAAGCAAAAACAAGATTTTCATTTTTCTCAGTCAGTATGTTTTTGACATTTTGAAATTTAGAATACTGGCTAAAGGATTTGATTTTAGTAAGTGGCTTACTAAAGTAGTCGAGGCAATACAAAGAGAATTTTGGCAGGTAGGAAAATGCATACTATATATACACATTGCTCTTCCCTGATTTGCTTTTTTTTTTTTTTTTTTTTTTTGAGACAGAGTCTTGCTCTATTGTTCAAGCTGGAGTGTAGTAGTGCTGCAACCTCTGCCTCTCGGGTTCAAGCAGTTCTCCTGCCTCAGCCTCCCGAGTAGCTGGGATTACAGGCACACACCACCATGCCCGGCTAATTTTTGTAGTTTTAGTAGAGACGGGGTTTCACCATATTGGCCAGAGTGGTCTCAAACTCCTGACCTTGTGATCGACCCACCTTGGCCTCCCAAAGTACTGGGATTACAGGCATGAGCCACCGCATCCAGCCCTCTGACTTGCTTTAACATTGAAAGACTGCAGATTGCAAATCTAGTCTCTTGATTTAGAGTAAATTAACAAAATACTTATTTTCCAGTCAAATAATTGTATAAAATCAATGGATAGGGTTGAGCGGTGGCTCGTGCCTGCAATCCCAGCACTTTGGGAGGCCAAGGCAGGTGAATCACGAGGTCAGGAGTTCGAGACCATCCTGGCCAACATGGTGAAACCCCATCTCTACTAAAAATACAAAAATTTAGCTGGGCATGTGGCAGGCTCCTGTAATCCCAGCTACTCAGGAGGCTGAGGCAGGAGAATCACTTGAATCCGGGAAGCAGAGGTTGCAGTGAGCCGAGATCATGCCACTGCACTTCAGCCTGGGTGACAGTGTGAGACTCCATCTCAAAAAAAAAAAAAAAAAAAAAAAGTAACAGATGCCCTTATCAGCCAAAAAATTATATGACTAGATTTAGTAAGTATCCAGCCATGCAAATAACAGCACAATTAAATTAAGACCCCAATAGGTGCATGTGGAAAGCATATATGTGCAGAGTGGTGCACATCCACTCAGCACCTGCTTCTGCCTCTTTAGAGATGTACCAATTTTCCCTGAGTGACTCAGGGTGACTACTAGGAACTGAGAATTCTGTGTTCAGAGGGATTACTGGAAACATGGTTAATACACTTTTTTAATACTATAATAAAATTTTATGAATCTTACTCTGCCTCACAGTCTTTTAGTAAAAAATTGTCTATTTATAGTATTCAATTTGGATTCATGGAAAATTTCAATATTCCAGGTAAGTCAGACACACTTAAATGTCAATCAAATTTCATGTTTACTCATGAACATGTTTACTCGTGTTTACTCATATTTGAATAAACAAGTAAAAATAGAAAACCAGTACTTAAGCCAAATAACAGTTTTTGGCTTTCCTCTGAAATTTTAGTATACAACCTGAATTGCTTTAATAAATTTATTATTTTTCCAGTTTTGATTCTTCAGGATATGATTCAATTACCTGGTGAATCAAAACTGAGAGAAGGATAACTTATTTGTTAAAGTTAGAAATGTAGGGAAGACTCATTACTTTTGACCAACATCTCCTCCACCCCTAACTGCAGGCAATTATCATTCCTTTTTTTTCTGAGAGGGAGTTTTCGCTCTGTCGCCCAGGCTGGAGTGCAGTGGCCGGATCCACCTCACTGCAAGCTTCGCCTCCCGGGTTTACGCCATTCTCCTGCCTCAGCCTCCTGAGTAGCTGGGACTACAGGCGCCCGCCACCTCGCCCGGCTAGTTTTTTGTATTTTTTTGTAGAGACGGGTTTCACCGTGTTAGCCAGATGGTCTCGTTCTCCTGACCTCGTGATCCGCCCGTCTTGGCCTCCCAAAGTGCTGGGATTACAGGCTTGAGCCATCGCGCCCGGCCCGCAATTATCATTCTACTCACTCTTTCTATGAATTTGATATTTGAAATATTCTACATAGAAATGAGATTATATGATATATTTTTATTCTGTGCTGGCTTATTTTACTTAGCATAATGTCCTCCAGTTTCATCAATGTTGTTGCAGATAAGACTTCCTTCTTTTTAAGGGCTGAATAGCATCCATTGTGTAAATTTATCACATTGTCTTTATCCATTCACCTGTTGAGGGACACTTAGGTTGATTCCATACCTTAGCTACACTTCCTACTCTTTCATTTATTTGTATATCTTCTTTCCTTTCTTTGTTATTTCTAGAAGTATTTTAATATTAAAATATAAATTATAACTCTCAAATAACTTCATTTCTATGCCTTGTATTGGTTAATATTTTGGCTGACTGAACAAATAAGATTTTTAAGAATTACTTGGAACGAGGCCATTACTTCATATTTGACATAATATGAGACAAAACAGTAATGAAAATCAACACTGATTAGTGAAACAATGATTATCTAGCCCCTGGTAATAATTTTCTCTCCCAGTCTTCGTAAAAGCTGTGTCTTTGTGTCATCTCTCCCAGTTGTAAGAAAGAGGCTTCTGATCCAATTGGTCAGCATAAAATATTGTAAAATTTAACTTTTTGGTCCCAAAATTAAGCTGATTTTTACCAGAAAAGTTGATTTTATATGTATTATTTTACTGTATTATATTTAAATTCTTCAGAAAAACTAAACTGACAACACACACATTTAAAATTCTCTGAAAATTAAAAATGCTTAAGAAACATTTTTATAGAAACTAAATCTAAAATAATTTTAATTCTTAGAGAACATTTCTCAAGTACTTCAAGTTCTCCTGTTCTGACAGTAGCTATGTATTTTTCCATATTGCTATAAAAGAGCTTTGGCTGGTCTTGGTGGCTAAATCCACCATTTCTATTCTATTTTGTTGTGTAGTAGTTATGTTACGCATTTTACATTTTAAAAGTTGTAGTCCATGCAATGCAACTTTCAAATAATTGACAAATGTTTTTCATGTAAAATTCTCTGCTTATTCAGTAGTTACTGTATTTTCACTCTTCAAAGGCATTCTAACTCCCTGAAAAGCAAAGTGACAGTTCAAGTGACTGTGCTGAGCTAGAACTCTTCAGTGTCAGTCTCTCCAGTGTCAGTCTATTCACATTCATACAGCTGATCTTCTGGTGAAAGAGAGTGGACTTCAACAGCAATATCACAGCAATGTGGAACAGATGGAATAAAATAAAAGATGAAACACTGCTTTGCAGGAAAACGAGCTAATCTTTCTTACTCTGTGTATGTGAGTATGTGATGGTTGTAACTTTTAAAATAAAGACTAGGTAAGGTGCAGTGGCTCATGCCTGTAATCCCAACACTTTGAGAGGCCAAGTGGGGCAGATCATGAGGTCAGGTGGTCGAGATCAGCCTGGCCAACATGGCAAAACCCCATCTCTATTAAAAATAAAAATAAAAATAAAAATTAGGTCATGGTGGTGGGTGCCTGTAGTCCCAGCTACTTGGGGAGGCTGAGGCAGGAAAATCACTTGAACCTGAGAGGTGGAGGTTGCAGTGAGCCGAGATCGTGCCACTGCACTCTAGCCTGAGCAACAGAGCGAGACTCTGTCTCAAAAATAAATAAATAAAGGCTGAAGTTAGAGAGAGAGCACACTTAACAGTAGCAGTGCAGTTCACCTCCTATGCAACCTTCTTATCAAACATATGCTGAATGGTTTTGTCAGGTATTATGTTGCTATTTCCATTACTTATTGGTATCTGATAATTATTTTCCACTTTATCAATTTGAATATGCACTCGATATCATCCAGGATCCTGTCCTTGATGCTTAAGTGCTCAGATATAAAACTATTAAAATGATATTGATTTAAAAATGAGATTTTATTTGCTTATTTTACTACAGAACATTTGATGCTAGCAACCTTAAGTCCCTTGAACCTTCAAAAACAAGCTTTACAAGTCCTGAGAGACTTACAAAGAGACTTAGACTCCCATACAATAATAATGAGAGACTTTAACACCCCACTGTCAACATTAGACAGATCAATGAGACAGAAAGTTAACAAGGATATCCGGGAATTGAACTCAACTCTGCACCACGCGGACCTAATAGACATCTACAGAACTCTCCACCACAAATCAACAGAACATACATTCTTCTCAGCACCACATCGCACTTATTCCAAAATTGACCACATAGTTGGAAGTAAAGCACTCCTCAGCAAATGTAAAAGAACAGAAATTATAACAAACTGTCTCTCAGACCATAGTGCACTCAAACTAGAACTCAGGACTAAGAAACTCAATCAAAACCACTCAACTACATGGAAACTGAACAACCTGTTCCTGAATGACTACTGGGTACATAACGAAATGAAAGCAGAAATAAAGATGTTCCTTGAAACCAATGGGAACAAAGAGACAACATACCAGAATCTCTGGGACACATTTAAAGCAGTGTGTACAGGGAAATTTATAGCACTAAATGCTCACAAGAGAAAACAGGACAGATCTAAAATTGACACCCTAACATCACAATTAAAAGAACTAGAGAAGCAAGAGCAAACACATTCAAAAGCTAGTAGAAGGCAAGAAATAACTAAGATCAGAGCAGAACTGAAGGAGATAGAGACACAAAAAACCCTCCAAAAAATCAATGAATCCAGGAGCTGCTTTTTTGAAAAGATCAACAAAAATTGATAGACTTCTAGCAAGACTAATAAAGAAGAAAAGAGAGAAGAATCAAATAGATGCAATAACAAATGATAAAGGAGATATCACCACTGACCCCACAGAAATACAAACTACCATCAGAGAATACTATAAACACCTCTACACAAATAAACTAGAAAACCTAGAAGAAATGGATAATTTCCTGGACACTTACACTCTCCCAAGACTAAATCAGGAAGAAGTTGAATCCCCCAAGAGACCAATAGCAGGCTCTGAAATTGAGGCAATAATTAATAGCCTACCAACCAAAAAAAGTCCATGACTAGACGGATTCACAGCCAAATTCTACCAGAAGTACAAGGAGGATCTGATACCATTCCTTCTGAAACTATTCCAATCAATAGAAAAAGAGGGAATCCTCCCTAACTCATTTTACGAGGCCAACATCATCCTGATACCAAAGCCTGGCAGAGACACAACAAAAAAAGAGAATTTTAGAACAATATCCCTGATGAACATCGATGCAAAAATCCTCAATAAAATACTGGCAAACCGAACTCAGCAGTACATCAAAAAGCTTATCCACCATGATCAAGTGGGCTTCATCCCTGGGATGCAAGCCTGGTTCAACATACGCAAATCAATAAACATAATCCAACATACAAACAGCACCAAAGACAAAAACCACATGAGTATCTCAATAGACGCAGAAAAGGCCTCTGACAAAATTCAACAGTTCTTCATGCTAAAAACTCTCAATAAATTCGGTATTGATGGAATGTATCTCAAAATAATAAGAGCTATTTATGACAAACCCACAGCTAATATCATACTGAATGGGCAAAAACTGGGAGCATTCCCTTTGAAAACTGGCAGAAGACAGGGATGCCCTCTCTCACCATTCCTATTCAACATAGTGTTGGAAGTTCTGGCTAGGGAAATCAGGCAAGAGAAAGAAATAAAGGGTATCCAGTTAGGAAAAGAAGAAGTCAAATTGTCCCTGTTTGCAGATGACATGATTGTCTATTTAGAAAACCCCATTATCTGAGCCCAAAATCTCCTTAAGCTGATAAGCAACTTCAGCAAAGTCTCAGGATACAAAATTAATGTGCAAAAATCGCAAGCATTCTTACACACCAGTAACAGACAAACAGAGAACCAAATCATGAATGAACTCCCATTCACAATAGCCTCAAAGGGAATAAATACCTAGGAATCCAACTTACAAGGGATGTAAAGGACCTCTTCAAGGAGAACTACAAACCACTGCTCAGTGAAATCAAAGAGGACATAAACAAGTGGAAGAACATACCATGCTCTTGGATAGGAAGAATCAATATTGTGAAAATGGCCATAGTGCCCAAGGTAATTTATAGATTCAATGCCATCCCCATCAAGCTACCAATGAGTTTCTTCACAGAATTGGAAAAAGCTGCTTTAAAGTTCATATGGAACCAAAAAAGAGCCCGCACTGCCAAGACAATCCTAAGCCAAAAGAACAAAGCTGGAGGCATCATGCTACTACCTGACTTCAAACTATACTACAAGGCTACAGTAACCAAAACAGCATGGTACTGGTACCAAAACAGAGATATAGACCAATGGAACAGAACAGAGCCCTCAGAAATAATACCACACATCTACAGCCATCTGATCTTTGACAAACCTGACAAAAACAAGAAATGGGGAAAGGATTCCCTATTTAATAAATGGTGCTGGGAAAATTGGGTAGCCATAAGTAGAAAGTTGAAACTGGATCCTTTCCTTACTCCTTATACAAAAATTAATTCAAGATGGATTAGAGACTTAAATATTAGACCTAATACCATAAAAGCCCTAGAAGAAAACCTAGGTAATACCATTCAGGACATAGGCATGGGCAAGGACTTCATGTCTAAAACACCAAAAGCAATGGCAACAAAAGCCAAAATTGACAAATGGGATCTAATTAAACTAAAGAGCTTCTGCACAGCAAAAGAAACTGTCATCAGAGTGAACAGGTAACCTACAGAATGGAAGAAAATTTTTGCAATCTACTCATCTGACAAAGGGCTAACATCCAGAACCTACAAATAACTTGAACAAATTTACAAGAAAAAAACAAGCAACCCCATCAAAAAGTGGGAAAGGATATGAACAGACATTTCTCAAAAGAAGACATTCATACAGCCAACAGACACATGAAAAAATTATCGTCATCACTGACCATCAGAGAAATGCAAATCAAAACCACAATGAGATACCATCTCACACCAGTTAGAATGGCAATCATTAAAAAGTCAGGAAACAACAGGTGCTGGAGAGGATGTGGAGAAATAGGAACACTTTTACACTGTTGGTGGGAATGTAAACTAGTTCAACCATCATGGAAAACAGTATGGTGATTCCTCAAGGATCTAGAACTAGAAATACCATATAACCCAGCCATCCCATTACTGGGTATATACCCAAAGGATCATAAATCATGCTGCTATAAAGACATATGCACACGTATGTTTATTGCACATTATTCACAATAGCAAAGACTTGGAATCAACCCAAATGTCCATCAGTGACAGTCTGGATTAAGAAAATGTGGCATATATACACCATGGAATACTATGCAGCCATAAAAAAGAATGAGTTAGTGTGTTTGCACGGACGTGGATGCAGCTGGAAACCATCATTCTCAGCAAACTATCGCAAGAACAGAAAACCAAACACTGCATGTTCTCACTCATAGGTGGGAATTGAACATTGAGGTCACTTGGACATGGGAAGGGGAACATCACACACTGGGGCCTATTGTGGGGAGTAGGGAGAGGGAAGGGATGGCACTGGGAGTTATACCTGATGTAAATGATGAGTTGATGGGTGCTGACGCATTGATGCGTGCAGCACACCAACATGGCATATGTATACATATGTAACAAACCTGAAAATTGTGCACATTTACCCTAGAACTTAAAGTATATACAAAAAAAAAGAAAGAAAACAAGCTTTAGTTTTTCCTTAGTTTTGAAAGCCAAATTTGGTCAAAAGTAAATACAACAATAAACAAATATAAATCATCTTGGAATTGAATCCAAATCATTAAATAAAATATTAAATTTGATAAATGAATTTGACTGTCAGAAATTCTTCAAAAATATTTGAATAGATAAAAAGTGTGATAAAGCAAAAACTTGAGAAACATACATGCTTTTATGAGAAATCAGTTTGTGATCCTTCAAATTTTCAATCTAGCAGTGTTACATAGTAGGCTTTAATACAAGTAGGCTGTGTTTAAAATGTAAATATTGACATATCAGAGAAGAAGATGTTGATAATAATACAAAATGAAGCATGATAGTGTTGATGGCTATTGTGAGACCTCAGTTCTTTCCTTAGTTTCAAAAAATTTAAATAAGAGACAAACCACAAAGGAAATGCAGAACAGAGTAATTTATTGCAAAGGAGAAAGACTATTTTAAAAATTAGGTGCAGAATTGCCAGTACACCCTGAGAGAAAAAAGATTCCAGGCAGGCTGCTTATAACAATGAGACAGCAAAGAATGGAACTAGTGAGACTACATTTATGGGACTCTTATAACAATGAGACAGCAAAGAATAGAACTAGCGAGACTACATTTATGGGACTCTTACATAATTATTTATTAAGCTATACATACTTGTTTGTATATCACATGTCTCACTGGCATCCTAAATCTCCACCCACAGGTGGGTTTTTTACTATTATAATGAGTAAAATGTCAGTTTTAGCACAGGGAAATTTCCATACAGAGATGGCCTTGCTTGAATCACCTGGAATACAGTGTCAATGAAGGGGCTTATTGTGTTGACAATATGCAGTCACCATGCAATCGCCATGGTTGCTGAATCCTGAGGACATGGTCACTTTCTTGACTATCTATCTTGCCTCAGTAGTACTTGTCTCGATTGATTCCATTTACCAATTCTGAGACCCTATGGGACCTCTAGCCTGAGGAACCTGACATTACAGAACAGGATATTGTAGCTGTAATAAAAATTTGAGGCCGGGTACAGTGGCTCACGCCTGTAATCCCAGCACTTTGGGAGGCTGAGGCAGGAAGATTACGAGGTCAAGAGATGGAGACCATCCTGGTCAACATGGTGAAAACCCATCTCTACTAAAAATACAAAAGTTAGCTGGGCGTGGTGGTGCGCACCTGTAATCCCAGCTACTTGGGAGGCTGAGGCAGGAGAATCTCTTGAACCTGGAAGGCAGAGGTTGCAGTGAGCTGAGATCATGCCACTGCACTCCAGCCTGGTGACAGAGAAAGACTCTGTCTCAAAAAATAAAAAAGAAAAATTGAAATAGATACATCTGTGCTTGTAAATATTCCCCTTAATAATCCTTAAATACATGTAATTGTGGCTCAATCCATTTGGCACAACTACTTATGATACCAGAGATTCCTTCACATCAAATTAAAGCCATGGTGTTTTCAGCTTTTTATGTTTATTTTTACCCAGTAAGTTTCATCATTGACATGATTGTATTGGAGTCCCCCAGGCAATTTCTGAATCTTAGAACTGAACATCCTACCTCATCCTTCTGGTTCTGTATGCTCTGTTGAGTATTTTTCACTCTGTATTTGAGCCTTAATGAGACCTCAGTTTGAAGGAACCAGAAAAAGGCATTGCCAAATATGTTGGGTTGAGAATCAGGATTCTCTTGAGGAAAAAGACTACATTTATTATTCATACTACAAAGCAGTATTTTTGAGATGTGAACATGTTTCACTCAAATTGAATGTAAATAATTTTATCAGTATGCCAATATGGTTGAAATAACTGTATCAAGTTATTTACATATAGTAGGGGTGTTTTGTTGTTGTTGTTGTTGTTTTTGAGACTGAGTATGACTCTTGTTGCCCAGGCTAGGGGTACAACGGTGTGATCTCAGCTCACCACAACCTCTGCCTCCTGGGTTCGAGTGATTCTCCTGCCTCAGCCCCCCTGAGTAGCTGGGATTACATACACTTACCACCACACCTGGCTGATTTTGTATTTTTAGTAGAGACGGGGTTTCTCCATGTTGGTCAGGCAGGTCTCAATCTCCCGACCTCAGGTGATCCACCTGCCTTGGCCTCCAAAAGTGCGGGATTACAGGTGTGGGCCACTGCACCCAGCCTACATATAGATTTTAATACAAGTAGACTGTGTTTAAAATGTGAATATTGACATATCAGAGAAGAAAGTGTTGATAATAATACAAAACAAAGCATATAGTGTTCATGGCTGTTGTTCTGCTTTATATTCTCCAAATGTTCTGCTTTAAACTTTTCCAACACAAAGATCAATATATATGCATTGGTAGATGTTAGTTTTTTTGGTGTAGGTTTTTTCTTTACATTTTAAAAGATTTTTTTTCCCTACTTTATGCTGGTGTCAAGCTACACAAAGCTTACAAAAAAGCTTTCTTTTATGAAGTATTTCTACCAAAGGTCAGGTATGAAATATCAAAAGTGACATGCTGGATGACCATTTTCCTGGTCACATACTTTGCATTTATTAGTTCTGAATTTCAGTTTTTCCTTATGTGGTGTAAGGTTATAAAAAATGCCTTTTGCTTGATTTCTCAGGTAACAGTAGCATAAGAATTCTTGATATATCACCTTTAGAGGTACTAAAAGCAACTGGATTAATGTGCTGAAATGTGAATTTATTCATAAGCTCATTAGAGGCTAAGTCATGACAACACATGTTTGTTCACTTTAATTTGTTTTTTTTTTTTTTTTTGAGACTGAGTCTTGCTCTGTCACCCAAGCTAGAGTGCAGTGGTGCGATCTTGGCTCACTGCAACCTCTGTCTCCTGCGTTCAAGCAATTATGCCTCAGCCTCCTGAGCAGCTGGGACTACAGGCTGGGGCCACTACACCTGGACAATTTTTGTATTTTAACAGAGATGTAGGTTTCTCCATGTTGGTCAGGCTGGTCTTGGACTCCTAACCTCAGGTGATCTGCTTTCCTTGGCCTCCCAAAGTGCTGGGATTACAGGTGTGAGCCACTGTGCCTGGCCAATTTATTTTTCTAAATTTTTGTTGAGTCATATTCATCTGTATTTGAACACTAACTTGGTAACAGCTTCTTTATACTGAGCCAGAACTCATTTTACTTGGTGGTTTTCTTTTAAATGCATGGGATGTATTATATAACATTCAGTGAGTAATAGAAATTATGTGTGTGTGTGTGTGTGTGTGTGTGTGTGTGTGTGTGTGTAACTGATAAAGGCAGGAGGCAAATAAGGTAGTATCCCCAGTGCAATCCCACCTTCACACTTAAAATGGCCTGAAGGCTGAAAGACTGAACTGCTGGTCCCAGATGAAACCCCCGACTCAGAGAGAGAATGACTCTTTGTTTGCCTACCCTTCTCTGATGGATCCTTCTAAAATAATGCCTTTTAACTAATTAAATGCTACCTTTCTTGTTACTACTAATGGCTTGCCTGAGAATGCCTGCATTCACACTGGGGGAATTGGGTGATGCTACCAGAAATTTGGGCCTTATGCAAATGAGGAGCTGGGCCTTTTTAGCTCCTGTGTGGAAGGCCTGGTACTTTACTGTGTGATGAAAAAAAAAAAAAAAAAAAAAAAAACCTGTTTGCAGGATTCCTCTTTTTTTGAGAGATTTTCCTTTCACTTAATAAATTTTACTCCTTCACCCTTCAATATGTTTGCATGCCTGATCCTTCTTGGTTGTGAGCCAAGAACCTGAATTTAGCTTAGCTAAGGAGCAGAACATCGGCATTACTACTATGTAAAACTAATACTAATAGGATTTATAGTATATTTGTGAATGTCTATCACTGTAATGAAAAAGCAAAAAATCATTTAAGGCCAGGCGCAGTTGCTCAAGCCTGTAATCCCAGCACTTTGGGAGGCCGGAACGGGCAGATCATGAGGTCAGGAGATTGAGACCATCCTGGTTAACATGGTGAAACCCCCACCTCTACTAAAAAAATACAAAAAACTGGCCGGGGGAGGTGGCGGGCACCTGTAGTCCCAGCTACTCGGGAGGCTGAGGCAGGAGAATGGCGTGAACCTGGGAGACGGAGCTTGCAGTGAACTGAGATCCGGCCACTGCACTCCAGCCTGGGCAACAGAGCCAGACTCCATCTCACAAAAAAAAAAAAAAAAAATCATTTAAATCTACTGTCTAAATAATATTTATTAAATTATTAGGTATTTAATTGAGTGCCAGTGAAGTGGTGTTATTCATCTGGAGTAATACCCAAGGTTTGTTGCCTCACCACAAGGAAATCAAGGATGCAGACACACAAGGAATGAGATTAAGAGTGGAGGTTTAAAATGCAAAAGAAAGAGAAAAGTTTTCTCTCCAGCAAAAAAGAGAGACTCCCAAGCAGGTCTTCCAGTCCACAACAAAGTTCAGGAATTTTTTGGTTTTTTTTGTTTTGTTTTGTTTTTCTGAGACGGAGTCTTGCTCTGTGCCCCAGGCTGGAGTGCAGTGGCGCAATCTCGGCTCACTGCAAGCTCCGCCTCCCAGGTTCACGCCATTCTCCTGCCTCAGCCTCCCGAGTAGCTGGACTACAGGCGGCGGCCACCACACCTGGCTAATTTTTTGTATTTTTAGTACAGACGGGGTTTCACCGTGTTAGCCAGGATGGTCTTGATCTCCTGACCTCGTGATTTGCCTGTCTCAGCCTCCCAAAGTGCTGGGATTACAGGTGTGAGCCACCGTGCCCGGCCAAATTCAGGAGTTTTTAAAGATAAGCTTGAGGAGGCAGTGTCTGATTTACATAGAGCGATTGGTCAAACCAGGTGTGCCATTTGCCTAGTGTGTGAAAAAGATGGCCACCCCAACCTAATCTTTTATTATGCAGATGGTTTTCTACCTGGCCAGTGCCATGTTGCCTGTTTTTCTTTCCTTTTCTTTTCAACCAGTGCCATGTTGTCTGTATTTCTTTTTTTAAATTTCTCTTCTTTTCTGTTTTCTTTTTTTCTTTCTTTTTTTTGATGGAATCTCACTCTGTCACCCAGGCTAGAGTGCAGTGGCACAATCTCAACCCTGGGGTTGAAGCCTTCGTCTCCCAGGTTGAAGCTATTCTTCTGCCTCAGCCTCCCATGTAGCTGAAACTACAGGCACATGCCACTATGTCTGGCTAATTTTTGTATTTTCAGTAGAGACAGGGTTTCACCATGTTGGCCAGGCTGGCCTCAAACTCCCGACCTCAAGTTATCCACCCAGTTTGGTCTCCCAAAATACTAGCATTACTGGCATGAGACACCATGCCTGGCCATTGTGTGCTTTTTTTTTTTTTTTTTTTTTTGAGATGCAGTCTTGCTCTGTCGCCCAGGCTGGAGTGCAATGGCACAATCTTGGCTAACTACAACCTCCACCTCACAGGTTGAAGCAGTTCTCCTGCCTCAGCCTCTTGAGTAGCTGGGATTACAGGTGCCCACCACCATGCCTGGCTAATTTTTGTATTTTTTAGTAAAGATGGGCTTTCATCATGTTGGTCAGGCTGTTCTTGAACTCCTGACCTCAGGTGATCCACTTGCCTCAGCCTCCCAAAGTTCTGGGATTACAGGCATGAGCCACCATGCCCAGCCCACTGCCTGCTTTTCTATTGTGCATGTAGTGACAAAGAAATGGGAAGATGGAGCCTCCATGTTGAATATACCTGGCTTCCAGGTAGCACTTTTCTATTGGCATAGCTGCTGGAATTTGCCTATGCAATCTTCCAGCTTACTTATCTTTATCTGCAGTTCAATTTTTCAGGCTGCTCCTCGTTAGAAAAAAAAAATAATGTGGGAGCTGTTTTAAACCAAAATTCCACTGAGGACTCTCTTACCCTCATTATCTGCCTAAATACTTTCTGTTTAGCTCCTGTATAATATTTGTCCTCTCAAGAGTGGTAAATCTAACTGCTGTTAGGGGGTATTAAATGATGACTTTTTTTTTTTGCTACTTCCTACTGAAAAGGGGCTTTGCATGGGGAACAGCAGCTAGGGCTTCTGCTGGGGTTGATCTAAAGGTTCTTGGAAGAATGGCGTGTCCATGTGTTGTTCCATCTCCAACAGAATTTGGAGTTTAATAGCTTCTATGTGAGAAAAGATAAATTTTACAAAAACATTTAGAATACAGGATTTGAATATAAGTATTAAGATTACCACTATTGGTAAGGGTACTACAGGCTGCAATCATGACAGTAGAGTTTGTTTGATATACATTAGCCATTATGATAGGTTGTACTGCTGGTTTACCTCACCAGATATTACTGTACTTTATCAGAAATATCAGTATAGAAGTAATATTCTTAAAAAAAGAAGTAACATTCTTTTTAGGACAAGTGGCATTACATTGGGTGGCTAGAGTAATTTTAGTATTAACTTTGGCTAAATATTTTCTGCAATTATCTTTTCACGACTTACACAGACCATCTATGACATGCTTAAACATTCTAACTTGTCCTAAACATCCCTCTTTTTTTTTTTCCTTGAGATGGAGTTTCATTCTTGTTGCCCAGGTTGGAGTGCAATGGCACGATCTTGGCTCACCGCAACCTCTGCCTCCTGGATTCAAGTGATTCTCCTGCCTCAGTCTCCCAAGTAGTTGGGATTACAGGCATGTACCACTACGCCCAGCTAATTTTGTATTTTTAGTAGAGACAGGGTTTCTCCATGTTGGTCAGGCTGATCTCAAGCTCCCGACCTCAGCTGATCTGCCTGCCTTGGCATCCCAATGTGTTGGGATTACAGGCGTGAGGCACTGTGCCCAGCCTGGGACTGGGCCATCTCTCAAGGGTACGCTTTCCAGCCCTCAGGATGGCCACAGTCAGATGGGTATTAGGCCCATCTGGCCTAATACATGTTTTAACAAAGAAATATCTTTCCATAATACACAAGTTTTTCAAAGAATAGATAAATGTATTTAGCTTTTTAAAATGTAGCATAGATTCACAATAGAATACTATTCAGCCTTTAAAGACAAGATGTCTTTTAATAATATCATTTGTCTTCTCTACCTTTCCTGAGTACTGGGATCTTTAAGCATAATGGAGATAATACTGTATTCCTAGTGCTTTTGAGACCCTCTGTGTGATGGCTGCCTTAAATGAGGTGCCATTGTCACTTTGGAGGTAATTAGGTAGACAAAAGTCGGTAGTAAGTTCATTAATTAACACTTTTATTACCTCAGAGGTCTTTTCTGTATGGCATGGAAATGCTTCTACCCAGTTTGTGAAAGTATCTATTAATTCTAGGAGGTACTGCATGCACTTTGTCTTTGGCATATGGGGAAAGTCTATCTGCCGGTCTTTTCCTGGATAGCTTCCCATCCTTTGGATTTGAGAAGAAAGAAGTGGCCTGTTGAGATTATCCTTAAGACAGACTTTGCAAGCACTAACCTGTTTGACTGTTTTTAATAGATTCTTTACTGGCCGAGAGTGGTGGGTCATGCCTGTAATCCCAGCACTTTGGGAGGCTGACGGGGGCTGATCACGAGGTCAGGCATTCGAGCCCAGCCTCACCAACATGGTGAAACCCCGTCTCTACTAAAAATACAAAGCAAAAACAAAAACAACAAAACCCAAAAAACTAGCCAGGTGTGGTGGCAGGTGCCTGTAGTCCCAGCTACTTGGGAGGCTGAGGCAGGAGAATTGCTTGAAACTGGGAGGCAGAGGTTGCAGTGAGCCAAGATTGTGCCACTGCACTCCAGCCTGGGTGACAGAGTGACTTCATCTCAAAAAAAAAAAAATCAAAGTTCTTTCCTGAAAACAATCTCTGAGGACACTGATAAGTTTTATTCTTTCCTAAGTGAAATGGTTGATGGATTTTAAGGACTTTCCTTTGGCTAGAGGCTAGCAAGTGGAATTTGCCATTCTCTGACTGTGGCCATCCTGATGGCTGGAAAGTGTACCCTTGAGAGATGGCCCATTTTATTTTTTCCGGACTACTAAGCCTTAGTTTCTTCACAGATTAGAGGGGCTTCAATTGTGTTGATGCCTGGAGGCTTCCTTGTAACTTACTAAGCTGCCAGATTAGCTAACTTGTTTCCTCCACTATTTTATCTCTTCCCTTCTGATGTCTCTTACATTGCTGGGAAGAAAAATAGAAAAATAACCTGTTAATTTTATGATTGTCTCCATTTTCCATTGGCTTTCTGCACTCCTAATATTGGAGTGGTGCAGGGGCTATTACAGGGTTTGAGGAGGCCCTGCATTTTCAGATTAATAATGGCTTCTAGTCCTTTCCTAGCCTCTGGCTTTAGAGGATATTGTCTCTCATTAGGAAAAACAGTGGGATCCTTAAGATGGGTCTGGACTGGCCTAGTAGTTATAGTTTGGCATATTTTTCCTTGAGTTGCCAATACTTTTGGAACATTAACTTCCCTTCCAGGGCTTATTATAAAGATGTTGACCCCATGTTAGCTAAAATTTCTCTACCTAAAAAGGAGTGTGACTTTCTGGCATGATTAACACACTTGAATAAACTTTTTGGTTTTTGTTTTGTTTTGTTTTGTTTTTTGAGACTGTCTTGCTCTGTCACCCAGGCTGGAGTGCAGTGGCATGATCTTGGCTTACTGGAATCTCCGCCTCCTGGGTTAAAGTGATTCTACTCCCTTAGCCTCTTGAGTAGCTGAGATTACAGGCACCCATTACCACGCCCACCTAATTTTTGTATTTCCAGTAGAGACAGGTTTCACTATGTTGGCTAGGCTGGTCTCGAACTTGTGACCTCAGTTGATCTGCCCACCTCAGCCTCCCAAAGTTCTGAGATTACAGGCATAAGCCACCATGCCTGGATAGAATAAATTTTTTAGTCTTTTTGTTGCTGTTGTTATCTAAGTAAACAAAGATATCACCTGTAAATCATAATTAACTACTTTATAACTGTATTTATTACAAATATTAACTAACTTAGCTTTTTTCTGGCTTAAATTTTTTATATACCATTTTATACATTTACACACACATATAAAAGTGAAAACATATTCAATATTCAATTAATGACTGTTAAAAATAATTATTTCTCTTTTTTTTTGAAGGGTTTTTATTGTTGTACTCAAGAATGTTATCTCCAGAGGTAATATTGCCTGTATTTCAATATTAACTCTACTATTGTGAGTGAGTAATTTTTCTCTGTGCCTCTATTTTTTCCTCTGTAAAATGAGAATAATAATACCTATGTTATTAAGTTACTATGAGAATTAAATTCATTAACACATGGTGTTATGGTTAGTGCTCAGTAAAGATTAGTTATTAACAAGATATGTACATGCTGAATTAAATTAATACTTCCTTTTTTGAGATGGAGTTCCACTCTTTTTGCCCAGGCTGGAGTGCAATGGCACAATCTCAGCACACTGCAACCTCCATCTCCGGATTCAACCGATTCTACTGCCTCATCCTCCTGAGTGGCTGGGATTACAGGCGCCCACCGCCATGCCCAGCTAATTTTGTATTTTTAGTAAAGACAGAGTTTCACTATGTTGGCCAGACTGGTCTCAAACTCCTGACCTCAGGTCATCCGCTGCCTCGGCCTCCCAAAGTGCTGGGTTTACAGGCGTAAGCCACCGCGCCTGGCCTAATACATGTTTTAACAAAGAAATATCTTCCCATAACACACGAGTTTTTCAAAGAACAGATGAATATATTTAAATTAACTTTTTAAAATGTAGCATAGATTCACAATGGAATACTATTCAACTTTTAAAAAGGGTAAATTCCATCGTTTAAAACAATGTAGATAAATTTAAAAGACATTATGCTGGATAAAATAAGACTGACAAATAAAGACAAATGCTGCATGATCTCATTTATACATAGAACAAAATTTAACTCAAAAGAGTAGAAAGTGGATTAATGGTTACCAGAGTCTATGGGTAGTGAAAAGGAAATAAAAAGTTGTGGATCAAAAAGTACAAAGTTTCAAATAGACAGGGTAAATAGGTTTTGAGATCTGTTGCACAGCAGCATGACTAAACAATAATGCATTGTATATTTCAAAATAACTAGGAGTAAGTTTCAAATATCTTACCACACAAAATGATAGGTAAGCAAGTTGATAGATACGTTATTTAACTTAACTTAATCACTCCATATATACTTTTTTTCCTTTTTGTGGAGAACAGGGTCTCGCTATATTGCCCAGGCAGGTCTCCAACTCCTGGGCTCAAGCTATCCTCCCGCCTCTGCCTCCCTGAGAGCTGGGATTACAGGTATGAGCCACTGCACCTGGCAATCACTCCAGGCTTGAATATATTCAAACATCGCATTGTACCCTATCAATGCATAAAACTCTGATTTGCCAATAAAAAATACTATTAGACTGGGCATGGTGGCTCATGCCCATAATCCTAGCACTTTGGGAGGCCGAGGCGGGTGGATCACCTGAGATTGGGAGTTCAAGACCAGCCTGACTAACATGGTGAAATCCCATCTCTACTAAAAATATCAAAATTAGCTGGGCATGGTGGCGCATGCCTGTAATCCCAGCTATTGGGGAGGCTGAGGCAGAATAATCGCTTGAACCTGAGAGGTGGAGGTTGCAGTGAGCCGAGATCGCACCACTGCACTCCAGCCTGGTGACAGAGCGAGACTCCATCTCCAAACAAAGAACCAAAAAACAGAAAAATAAAACTATTAATCAATTTTTACTAAAAAAAGAAACTTTAAAAAATCGGGCTAGACAATAACGTGTCTTATCATCTTAAAGTTCCAGAAAATATATACATATATTTTTTATTTCAAATGGCTTGCACATTTAGTGATATAGATAAGTAAAGGTGGTTTTGTTTTTTGTTTTTTTTTTTCAGGTTTAATTCACTTTATTTTTCTCGTATAAAAACCCTATGTTGTAGCCACATCTGGAGCCTGGGTCTGCTGCACCGAGACTCTGGTGTGGGTCTTGACAAGGTGGTCAGTGAATTCCTGATAGGGAGATTTGGTAAATACAGTCTCCTTCCAGAGGTCAGGGGTCAGGTAGCTGTAGGTCTTAGAGATGGCATCAAAGGTGGCCTTGGCAAAGTTGCCCAGGGTGGCAGTGCAGCCCCGGGCTGAGGTGTAGCAGTCATCAATACCAGCCATCATGAGCAGCTTCTTGGGCACAGGTGCTGAGACGATGCCAGTGCCCCTGGGTGCAGGGATGAGGCCCACCAGCACAGAGCCTGCAGCGGCCTGTCACCTTGCAAGGGATGATGTGGGGCTTGCTGATCTTGTTCCCCCAGTGGCCTCTGTGCACGGGGACAATGGAGAGTTTGGCCAGGATGATGGCCCCACCGATGGCGGTGGCCACCTCCTTGGAGCACTTAACACCGAGGCAGACATGGTCATTGTAGTCCCCCATAGCAACAAACGGCTTGAACCTGGTGCGCTGGCCAGCACGGGTCTGCTTCTGCACAGGCATAATCTTCAAAACCTTGTCTTTGAGAGAGGCCCCCAAGAAAAAGTCAATGATCTCAGATTCCTTAATAGCCAGGGAGAAGTGGTAGATCTCCTTCAGGGACTTGATCTTCATGTCCTTGACCAAGCGGCCCAGCTTGGTGAGGGGCATCCATTCCTTATCCTTGGCCTTGCCTCCGGGAGCTCCGCGGCCTCGCCCCGGCCTGGGATGCCACGGCCCAAACCTCTGCGGAAGCGACCGCGGTTCCCCATCCCAGGGCCCCCAGAGCCACCAGAGCCACGAGGGCCTCCGCTCCCCACCCCCACTCGCTGCACCAGCGTCATCCACCATTTGGTGTTTTCTCGGAGAAGAAGCTAAACTTTTAATATCATGAATAGTCTGAACCCCACACTCAGAACAAAATATTTTGATTATTTTTTTCTTTTTTTGAAACGGAGTTTTGCTCTTGTTGCCCAGGCTGAAGTGCAATGGCAGGATCTTGGCTGACTGCAACCTCTGCCTCCCGGGTTCAAGTGATTCTCCTGCTTCAGCTTCCCAAGTAGCTGGGATTACAGGCATGCGCCACCACACCCGTCTAATTTTGTATTTTTAGTAGAGACGGCGTTTCCCCATGTTGGTCAGGCTGGTCTTGAACTCCCCACCTCAGGTGATCCGCCCACCTCGGCCTCCCAAAGTGCTAGGATTACAGGCGTGAGCCACCATGCCCAGCCGGTTTTTAATGTTCAAAATAATATAATACTTTAAAAGACAGACTCTAAAGCAACTGTTTGGGGTCTCTAAATTGTCTCTAAATATTTAATGATTTCTTTCACTTGTTAAAGTAAAACATTATTTAAATATGTATTTTCAAACTACATTTAAATTTATCAAATGAACATAAATAATTACTTGGCAATAAGAAATTTATTAAATAAGTAGATGAGGAAATAATTGCCTCCTTTTCTCATTTTAAAACTGACAAACACTCTGCTTTGACTTATCTAGAGTTACTGGAGTGCTAAAGAGAAGTACTCAATGAGAAATCTTTCCATAATATTCATATCCATGCTGTACGTGAATATGGGAATTTGCCAAGGATAATATTAAAAACATTCAAGCCCCAGACTGATGAGGATGAACATGGATTACAAACCACTGATGTGGCCAGTTTGTTTTCAGGCTTGACATTGGTCATGATCTAACAGAATAAAAAAAAATAGCTAATAAATTTCCTGTACACTTACGATGTGCTGGGCACTCTTTGGCCACCTTTATTTGTATCAATTGCTTTAATTTTACCAAAACCCTAGGAATTATGCACTATTATCCTCACTCTACAGCTGAAGAGTCAAGCACAGAGAAGTCAAAAAACTGTATTCAGGTCATACAGCCCGTAAGTGGCAGAACTGGAATGCAATTAGGAACCACCTGATATCGAGTTTCAACTTAAACCATTATACTCAACACCCTCTTACTCAATGCTTGTTTCCATTCCTGGCATAACATTTTGGCTTTGAAATTTCTAATTTAGTAAAAACAAAGAGAAATTTAAGAATCTCTCTTTTTTACCCTTAGATAGCATGTAGAGCTTGATTTTGTTTAAAGCACCTATTACTAAGCCTAAACCAAATACTTTGTTAAATGGGTTCTAACAATGGTATACTTCTCATGACTTAAAATTGCCACTAATTTTACTTTTGAAATATATTATATTTTATATTAGAAGCTAGAATGAGCCTATTATGATATAGAAAATTTGTGGTCTGCAGGAACATCATCATTCATTGCATAGTCTACAGTTTCTGAATATTTCAGAAACACTAATTATAAGAATAGTTTTTGATTGACCAATTTAAGGATATTAAGTCTTCTCAGTGACTAAAATGAAATAGATTAGAGTTACTAATCAGACACAATGTGGTTTTAAGTGTTATTTAATGAACACATGTAAAGTTTCTTTTAAACACATGTTAACAACTTATTTCAACTGCTTTTTCACTTCTATTATAAAAATGTTAAAATGTGTGTGACTACAAATGTATAAATTTCATTCAAATCTAAACATAGCTAATCTTAAAAGTTCTGTATACTTAGAATTATGGAAAGTCTATTCTCTATTTATACTCAGAAGATAAAAAATTGCTTTTCAGCAAACCCAGTGGAGCAATCATAAACTCACTATCATAAGCTATTATAATATTAATACAATCATCTAGAGAAAACTTTTATGTACCTGGATGTTCGAGTTGTTTAACCTATATGATTCAGAAACCATGATTTATTTATTTATTTATGTATTTATTTATAAGATGGAGTCTCACTTTGTTGCCCAGGCAGGAGTGCAATGGCACAATCTCGGTTCACTACAAACCCTGCCTCTTGGGTTCAAGTGGTTCTCCTGCCTCAGCCTCCCATGGTCTCAAACACTTGACTTCAGGTGATTCAACCACCTCAGCCTCCCAAAGTGCTGAGATTACAAAAGTAAGCCACCATGCCCAGCCCAGAAAGTATAAATTTTTATTAAGTATAAAAAATTAAAATATATCAATTTCTTTTTCTCAGTCTCTAAATATTGTCATTATTTCTAGTTGACATTACAAGAGAATTTAAATGCTGTGGCTGTAGAAACTAGAAATGTGGGCTGGATGCGGTGGCTCACGCCTGTAATCCCAGCACTTTGGGAGGCTGAGGTCAGTGGATCACCTGAGGTCAGGAGTTTGAGACCAGCCTGGCCAAAAAGGTGAAACCCCATCTCTACCAAAGATACAAAAATTAGCTGGACAAGGTGGCAGGCACCTGTAATCCCAGCTACTCAGGAGGCTGAGGCAGGAGAATTGCTTGAACCCAGGAAGCAGAGGTTGCAGGGAGCCAAGATTGTGCCATTGCACTCCAACCTGGGGGACAAGAGTGAGACTTAGTCTCAAAAAAAAAAAGAAGAAACTAGAAACGTGATGGCTGACTCTGGTTTACTTTCTGCCTTTTTATTTTATACAAACAAAGCAGCATAAGGAAAGCCAGAAATAATACATCTTGATTGCAAACACACCAGTGCCCATCTAGAGAGAATATATTTCTGAGTGTATTAACTTGAAATTCATGGCATCTTTTGTAGAAATATAGACTAGTATATGTCAAACAATAAACACAAATAAAAATTTAAGACTGCAATAGAATTAGAAAAGTATTCTAAAAATAATATCTAGTCAATTATTTTTTTTCACCAGAATAGTTGTGATGAAATGGTTGCGGCAGTGTGATCTTAAGTAACCAACACTCTCATCATTCTTGGGCTGTGGCCATTAAATTTTGATGCCTTTTTTCTTTATAAAAGTATTTTATTTTCATAATTCAGGAATTTAACCTGATCTTCACAGCCTCTCATTTTCTTTTTTCTTTTTTTATTTTTTTGAGATGGAGTCTCGCTCTGTCACCCAGGCTGGAGTGCAGTGGCACCATCCCGGCTCACTGCAAGCTCCGCCTCCTGGGTTCACGCCATTCTCCTGCCTCAGTCTCCCAAGTAGCTGGGACTACAGGCACCCACCACTACTCCCGGCTAATTTTTATATTTTTAGTAGAGACGGGGTTTCACTGTGTTAACCAGGATGGTCTCGATCTCCTGACCTTGTGATCCACCTGCCTCGGCCTCCTAAAGTGCTGGGATTACAGGCATGAGCCACCATGCCTGGCAGCAGCCTCTCATTTTCAAAAATAGTTTACTCTAAAAAAGAAATGCGGTTTTAAAACCACATTTTTTCTAAAAACATTAGAGTAACAAATTAGCTCTATAGTGTACGGTTAATTAGTTAAAAATAAGGATGTGGAGTCATTCATTTTAGCCACACAGTTAAGAATAAAACACTTTCTGGGTTAAAAGCTTTCAGAGATGTTAGCTTACAGGATGCGGGGAGACCTGGCATAGAAACACTCACTCTTATGCCCAAAAGGAAAATAATTCTGTGTCTTTCAACCCAATGCTAACTATGAACCAAGAATTGGAAAAATATAACATCATTATACCACAAGGCATTTTATTATTTCTATTATAGATTCAGGGTGTACATGTACAGATTTGTAACATAGGTATACTGTATGTTGTTGAGATTTGGACACTTAATAATCCCATTGCCCAAGTAGTTTACATTATACCTGATGAGCAATGAGTAATTTTTCTGTTTTTTTTTTTTCTTCTTCTGAGATGGAGTCTTGCTCTGTTGCCCAGGCTGGAGCGAAGTGGCATGATCTCCGCTCACTGCAACCTCTGCCTCCCAGGTACAAGTGATTCTCCCGCCGCAGCCTCCCAAATAGCTGGGATTCCAGGCACCTGCCGCCATGCCTGGTAAATTTTTGTATTTTTAGTAGAGACAGGGTTTTGCCATGTTGGCCAGGCTGGTCTCAAACTGCTGACCTCAAGTGATCTGTCTGTCTCGGCCTCCCAAAATGCTGGTATTACAGGTGTGAGCCACTGTGCATGGCCCACTTTTTGACTTTATTCTTTTTTTTTTTTTTTTTTTTTTTTTTGAGACAGAGTCTCACTCTGTTGCCCAGGCTGGAGGGCAATGGCCTGATCTCAGTTCACTGCAACTTCCACCTCCCGGGTTCAAGTGATTCTCCTGCCTCAGCCTCCCGAGTAGCTGGGACTACAGGCAGGTGCCACCACGCCCAGCTACTTTTCTGTATTTTTAGCAGAGACGGGGTTTCACTGTGTTAGCCAGACTGGTCTCGGTCTTTTGACCTCGTGATCCACCCACCTCAGCCTCCCAAAGTGCTGGGATTACAGGGGTGTGCCACCGCACCCAGCCACTTTTTGACTTTTTAAAAGAGCCATTGTAACTGGCATAAGATGGTATCACATTGCCATTTTAGTTATATCTCTATTGATTTGGGATGTTGAACAATTTTTTGCACGTTTATTGGCTGCTTTTATGTCTTCCTTTGAGAAGTGTCTATTCACATTATTTGCATTTTTCTGATTAAATTCCTGATAGATTCTATATATTAACTCTGTTGCATGCAGTTTGTAAATATTTTATACTGTAGGTTGTTTGTTTACTTTGTCAATAGTTTCTTTTACAGTGTAGCTCTGTAGTTGAATTAGGTACTAATTTTTATTTTTGTTGCATTCACTTCTAAGGTGTTAGTTATAAATGCTTTCTGGAGGCCAGTGTCTAGAAGAGTACTTTCTAAGTGCTCTAGGATTTTCATAGCTTGCAGTCTCGCAGTTAAGTCTTTAACCTATCTTGAGTTATTTGGTTTTTCATATATAGTGACAGTAGAGGTCTAGTTTTCTTCTTCTGCATATGACTAACCAATTTTTCCCAGTGCCATTTATTGCACTCGGAGTTATTTTCTCTTTGTTAATTTCTGTTGACTTTGCCAAAAGTGAGTTGCTTGTAGAAATGGAGATTTGTTTCAGGGCTCTCTCTTCTGTTCAATTGGTCATTATGTATACTTTTGTACCAGAACCATGTTATATTGGTTACTGTAGCTTATAGTATAGTTTAAAGTCAGGTAATGTGAGGCATCTAAGTTGATTGTTTTTCACATTGCCTTGAGTTTTTGGCTTTTTAATTTCTTATATGAATTTTAGAAGTTTTTATCTGAATTATATGAAAAATGGCATTGATAGTTTGATAGAAATAGCAGTTAATCTGTAGGTTGCTTCAAACAGCATGGGCATTTAATTATATCGACTCTTTCAATCCATTAGCATAAAATGTTTTCTATTTATTTGTGTTTTCTCTAATTTTCTTCAGCACTGTTTTGTAGTTTTCTTTGCAGAGATATTTTATCTACTTGATTTAATGTATTCTAAGGTATATTATTTGTTTGTGGCTATTGTAAATAGAACTGTGTTCTTGATTTTGTTCTCAGCTTGAATGTTATTGGTGTACAAAAAAGCTACTCATATGTGTATGTTGGTTTTGTATGGTCAGACTTTGCTGAAGTCATTTTTTAGTCTTAGGGGTGTTTTAGTGAATCTATAAAGTTTTCCAGGTAGAGAATTATTTCACTTGTGAAGATAATTTGACTTCCTTTTTTCCTATTTGGATGACTTGTATTTCTTGATTTTGTTGAATTGCTGTGGCTAGGACTTTTAGACCTATGTTGAATAGGAGTATTTAGGGTGCGTATTTTTGTCTTATTTTTATTCTTATGGAGAATGTATTCAGATTTTGCCCATTTAGTATGATATTGGCTGAAGATTTGTCATAGATGACTCTTATTTCGAGGTATGTTTCTTCTACGTCCAGTTTGTAGATAATAGTTTTTTTCTTTTTCTTTTTTCTTTCTTTTTAAATGGAGTCTCGCTCTGTTGCCCAAGCTGGAGTGCAGTGGCATGATCTCGGCTCACTGCAACCTCCGCCTCCCAGGTTCAAGTTATTCTCTTGTCTCAGCCTCCCTAGTAGCTGGGACTTCAGGCGCCCACCACCATGCCTGGCTAATTTTTATATTTTTAGTAGAGATGGGGTTTCACCTTATTGGCCAGGCTGGTCTCGAATTACTGACCTTGTGATCCGCCTGCCTCAGCCTCCCAAAGTGCTGGGATTATAGGTGTGTGAGCCACTGTGCCTGGCCTTTTGTGTGTTTTTTTTTTTTTCTGATTGGAGTCTCGCAGTCACCAGGCCGGAGTGCAGTGGCACGATCTCGGCTCACTGTAAACTCAGCCTCCCGGGTTCGAGTGATTCTCCTGCCTCAGACTCCCGAGTAGCTGAGACTGCAGGCATCCACCACCACGCCCAGCTAATTTTGGTATTGTTAGTAGAAATGGCGTTTCACCATGTTGGCCAGGATGGTCTCCATCTCTTGGCCTCATGATCTGCCCGCCTTGGCCTCCTGAAGTGTTGGGATTACAGGTGCGTTTTGTATAAGTTAGGGAGGAATCACAACTTGGTTTTTTTGAATACATTCAGTAGAATTAGTACCAGCTCATCTTTTTGTAATACATGTGGTAAAATTCTGCTGTGAATTCATCTGATTTAGGGCTATTTTGGTTGATAAATTTTTTTTATTACTAATTCAATTTTATTATACACTTTAGATGTTTATGCTTTAAGATTTTTGTTTCTTTCTGGTTAAATCTTGGGAGGTTGTGTGAATCCAGTAGTTTATTTATTTTCTCTGAAGTTTCTAGTTTGCAAGCGTAGAGGTGTTCATAGACGTATCTGAGTATGTTCGTGTGGTATTATTAATTGTGGTTTTATATCTGTAAGGTTTAAATTGATGCAGAATAAAAGTTTTAGAAGTCACATTCCCTCACAATAAATCTCCCAAAATCATAAGTATAAAAAAAATGCACTGCAAGCCAATGAATGCCACACAGAGCTTAAAAAAATTCACTACTAACAACATACTACATGAGGTAACGTTGTAAGCTTTTACTCTAAGAGCTAGAATACAAAAATGCCCACTTTCTTCAGTCTTACTAAACATGTCCAAGACAAATAAATCAGAGAATAAGTCAAAGTGTATTATTCTGTTCTCTCTTGCTGCTGATGAAAACATACTCCAAACTGGAAAATTTATAAAGGGAAGAGGTTTAATGAACTCACAGTTCAACATGGCTGGGGACGGTCTCGCAATCATTATGGAAGGTGAAGGAGAAAAGTCAGGTCTTCAATAGCAGGCTCCGAAATTGAGGCAACAATTAATAGCCTACCCACCAAAAAAGCCCAGGACCAGATAGATTCACAGCTGAATTCTACCAGAGGTACAAGGAGGAGCTGGTACCATTACTTCTGAAAATATTCCAATCAATAGAAAAAGAGAGAATCCTCCCTAACTCGTTTTATGAGGCCAACATCATCCTGATACCAAAGCCTGGCAGAGACACAACAAAAAAAGAGAATTTTAGACCAATATCCCTGATGAACATCGATGCAAAAATCCTCAATAAAATACTGGCAAACCGGATTCAGCAGCACATCAAAAAGCTTAACCACCATGATCAAGTGGGCTTCATCCCTGGGATGCAAGGCTGGTTCAA
>NC_045454.1:30042398-30051890 GCF_002776525.5 Piliocolobus tephrosceles | reverse complement strand
ATCCAGTCTGTCACTGATGGACATTTGGGTTGATTCCAAGTCTTTGCTATTGTGAATAGTGCCTCAATAAACATACGTGTGCATGTGTCTTTATAGCAGCATGATTTATGATCCTTTGGGTATATACCCAGTAGTGGGATGGCTGGGTCATATGGCACATCTAGTTCTAGATCCTTGAGGAATCGCCATACTGTTTTCCATAATGGTAGAACTAGTTTACAATCCCACCAACAGTGTAAAAGTGTTCCTATTTCTCCACATCCTCTCCAACACCTGCTGTTTCCTGACTTTTTAATGATTGCCGTTCTAACTGGTGTGAGATGGTATCTCATTGTGGTTTTGATTTGCATTTCTCTGATGGCCAGTGATGATGAGCACTTTTTCATGTGTCTGTTGGGGGAAGCTGTTTCTTTCTTTCTTTTTTTTTTTTTGAGACGGAGTCTTGCTGTGTCTCCTGGGCTGGAGTGCAGTGGCCGGATCTCAGCTCACTGCAAGCTCCGCCTCCCGGGTTCACGCCATTCTCCTGCCTCAGCCTCCCAACTAGCTGGGACTACAGGCGCCCACCACCTCGCCCGGCTAGTTTTTTGTATTTTTAGTAGAGACGGGGTTTCACCGTGTTAGCCAGGATGGTCTCGATCTCCTGACCTCATGATCCGCCCGTCTCGGCCTCCCAAAGTGCTGGGATTACAGGCTTGAGCCACCGCGCCCGGCCTGGAAGCTGTTTCTTATGGTCTCATGACTGGCCACTCTGTGAACACAGTAAACAAGTTTGCACGCAAAATAACAGAAAATGTTTTAATCCAAAAACTGCCGTGATCTTTGAATGTTTTCCAGAGAAAATGACCAAGAAGTTGGCTAGAGTTATGTGACTAAATATAAAAACTGTAGACTGAACTTCACCCACTAAAAAAATCGTGTAAGACTGAGAACATTTCTTCAAATTGTAATCGTGTAAGACTGAGAACATTTCTTCAAATTGTTTAATTTCTAAGATATATTTTCAAGCAAATTTTATATTTGCCACACTTTGTGTAACAGTTTTATAAGATTATTCTTTAACAGAGAAAAACAATGCTAAAAGATTTGATCCTTTCATCTGTGGACATTATATGCTTTTTGTCTTCATTAACTGATCAGAAAGTTAAATTGATAAGCAAAATCTCCAGTTAAAACCAATCTTGCAGGGCATTGAAAATACCGATTTTTCATCAAAACCTACAATATACCATGGGAAATGACATGGTGTCAAGAGAACAGTGAGAAAACTGTAGCCATAGCACAGCAAAAAGGAGGGCTGTGATGCATACACAGCTGAAATACACATAATATGACAAACAAAACTGAAGACAATTAGGAAATAAAAGAAGCAAAATTTAATTCAGCAAAATTGAGTTTTGCGGCCTGAAAAAAAAGTCCTCTCCACATAAAAAATCAATGCTATTTCTCACCATTGATATGTTCCACCTCTGTCTTGAAGTTACAAACTAACTCCAACAGGAATATTTATGGCTTATTAAAAAGCATCTGTGACACAGAAAACACTGTCACGTTTGTTTGTTACATTTATATATAAAAACATCCTCATGGTTTAGGAAGCCCCCCTAGTACTTACCTAAACAAATGGGTTAAATCAATATTTACTTTTATTCATCATAAAAAGTGAAAGGAACAAAAACTTAAAAAAAGTAGGCTTATATAGGGTTCTTCAATTAAAAGACCAAAATAAAATATTCTAACATAAAATATAACAATACACTAATTTTGAAATTAAATCTAATTTTTGCACTACTTAATTTTATAAAAATTATTTTTATAACCTCTGACCAGCTCACATAGTATCTTATATAAAACAAGAGAAAAAAATGTAAGACATAAGAAAATTATGGGTCTAGCATAAGTATCAGGCAAGTAAAAACAAAAATTTGCATAGGGAGATTCTGAATTATAAGCCACACAATTTTATAGTAATCAATTCAATACAAAGCAGAGTATGGATTTGTTTTCAGCATTTTAAAATTATTTTAGTTTTGTAGTAGTCACCTAATTAAAATAATTTGTTTCAATATCACCCTTCTGAAACTAGGTACAACCTCATACTCACAAAAAAGGCATTTATTTACCCCATAACTTTTTAAACCCAAGCTTTATCTTTAAAGTAATATATGTATATATTTAACTCTATGTAAATCAAAACTAGTAGTCTATATGTGCTTGCAGGCAGAGGCAACATGTTTAAAGAAAAATATATAACAAATTTTTAATGTCAATTCAGGTCTCAGAAATGTATGCATTTTGTTTATATTGCTATATAATTTTTCTTATGACCATAAAAGAGGCCCTGTAGCCAATAACAATGTAATGTACATTTAAAAATAACTAAGTGACTGGGCGTGGTGGCTCACACCTGTAATCCCAGCACTTTGGGAGGCCAAGGGGGCTAATCACGGGGTCAGGAGTTCAAGACAAACCTGGCCAACATAGTGAAACCCCATCTCTACTAAAAATACAAAAATTAGCTGAGTGTGGTGGCATGTGCCTGTAGTCTCAACTACTCGGGAGGCTGAGGCTGGGAGAATCACTTGCACCCAGTAGGCAGAGGTTGCAGTGAGCCAAGACCACATCAATGCACTCCAGCCTGGGTGACATAGTGAGACTCTGTCTCAAAAAAAAAAAAAAAAAAAAACCTAAAAGTGCAGAATTCATTTATAATACAAAGAATAAATGCTGCAGGTAATGAATATTTCATTTACCCATATGTAATTATTACATATATATACCTGTATCAAAATATGCCACATATGCCATATTTACACATACTATGTACCCACAAAAGTTAAGAAAAATAAGCCTAAATAACAAAAAAGGAATAGTAATTCAACCTACAGGAACAATATTCCTTGACTCATTTGCAATTTAAAGCCACTAGCACCGGGTGTGGTGGCTCACGCCAGTAATCCCAGCACTTTGGGAGGCCAAGGCGGGCAGATCATGAGGTCAGGAGATCGCGACCACCTAGCTAACACGGTGAAACCCCGTCTCCACTGAAAATACAAAAAATTAGCCGGGCGTTGTGGTGGGCGCCTGTAGTCCCAGCTACGTGGGAGGCTGAGACAGGAGAATAGCATGAACCTGAGAGGCTGAGCTTGCAGTTAGCCAAGATCACGCCACTGCACTCCAGCCTAGGCAACAGAGCGAGACTCGGTCTCAAAAGAAAAGAAAAGAAAAAAAAGCCTGATCAATAAATTCGCACATTATCTAACACTTTTAAAATGTACTACATTTTATTACATAAAAGTACAATTGGCCAGCCATGGTGGCTCATGCCTGTAATCCCAGCACTTTGGGAGGCCAAGGTGGGTGGATCGCCTGAGGTCAGGAGTTCGAGGCCAGCCTGACCAATATAGAGAAACCCCATCTCTACTAAAAATACAAAATTAGCCGGGCATGGTGACACATGCCTGTAATCCCAGCTACTCGGGAGGCTGAGGCAGGAGAATCCCTTGAACCCGGGAGGTGGAGGTTTCAGTGAGCCAAGATCACACCACTACACTCCAGCCTGGTCAACAAGAGTGAAACAATGTCTCAAAAAAAAAAAAAAAGTACAATTAGTGAAATGATACACTACTAATTTTAACTAAATTTTTTTTTCTCACTATAACACAGGTTATTTCTCTGAACACCTACCTCATGCATCACTCAATATTATAAATTAACCACAGTCTCTCCACTTACATTTTCATGCTGCATCTTACATTTTAATGTCCTTACTTTTTCACTAAAAAAGGTCATAAATAATGCACACCTAATAACAAAGAATCTTTCATATCTTTGATGCAGCAACAATTAGTCACATGCTTTCACATGTGAATACAATAGGAATGAAGAAAACACATGAATAATTTGAGAGTTAAATGACATCATTATTCACTTTTTAAAAAATTGAATTTTTGAGTTAAATGACATCATTCTTTTTATAAAATCTAATTTTTTTCAAAGAAAAGTATACTTTGAATGTGATTATAACTGCAAAAATTTTCTTATGTTATATATAAATAATTTATTTACCAACTTTAGATTCTTTTTTATACTCAGCAATCTGATTTAGTGTAATGTCTGAAGTGTCAGTGCCTTAAATACTTCTACTGTGAATTATCTGATATTTATGTAGAATTTTGGATTAAATATTTTTTCATATTTACTGCTTTGGCAAAAATAGATTTTAGTATGAACCCTCTAGTGTTTTCTAAGCTGTGGTTTCTGAAAAAAAGTTTTTCCAAATTTATTACATTTGCAGATTTTTCTCCAATATAAATTTCCTTATGTTGCACAAAGTTTAAGCAACTGCTCCAGGGTTTTCCTCTAGCACAAAATGTGTACAATGAGATCTGTGATACAATTAAAGGTACTACTGTAATGTAAATGAGGGAGCCGAGCAAGAAGACATTAGGCAGATGAGAACAAAGGCAGCCTTTATTGGGCTCGTGGGTGAGGTTCACCGATCCTCTAGTGGGAGGGCTGAGCAAGTCGTGCTCGGGGCGGGTATTGGGGGCCTTTTGTAGGGCGAGGTAGGCGGGGTTTGTAGGTATCGACTTTCTTGAGGTAGGTTTCGATTTCTAGGGAATAACATGTCCAGGAGCTTGTGCAGAGCGGGGGTTCTTTGGTGGGTGTGGGCTTTTTTCGCACACTGACAGTCTTAGCAGGAAGTGAAGGGCGGGGAGTCCTAACAAAGGGCTTGCCATGCTGGGTGATATCACCATGTTGGGTCTAGATTCCTGCCTAACATTCTGACCTCTTTCTAATAAGAAAAAGGGGCGACGTGTTCATCTGGCTGCTTCCTGCTGGTATAGGTCGTCGTGGGGGTTCTTAGGAGGTCAGAACTCGGGTATGGGGTGGAGCAGCATCTGATTGAAAGTGACCCGGGAGACTTCTTTCATGCGGTCCTGCATGAAGCAGAGGACACAGAGAGCTATGAGTAGCAAGAAGCCAATGATTAGTAAGGGGCTTAGAAAGGGTAGGACCCAACCGGCCATAGACGACTGCCACCACCCAAGTGAGGGCCCCGATCCGAGGTTTTTCTGGTGGAGTCCTTCCTGAATCTTTTCTAGGGTGAGGAGATTGGTTTCTACTAGTCCTGACTCACTGATGTAGTAGCAACATTCTTCATTGAGGAACATGCAGGTGCCGCCCTTATCGGCCGTTAGGAGGTCGAGTGCCCGACAGTTTTGGGCTGCCACCTGGGCAACCGAGGTGATCTGTTGTTGGAGGGAGCCCAAGGACTCTGCAGAAGCTTCGATTACTACCTGTAATTGGGCTGAAAGGTCTTGAGAGGTCTGGACAGAATGAGTTAGGGCTCCGGTTCCTAGGCCAGAGGCTACGAGGGATGAGGCTAAAGAGACCCCGATCATCAATGAAAGGAATACTGCCCTTGCCTGGCGGGAGCGGGCAAGGGGCAGAAGGGAGGATAGCTCAGCCTCACTGTACAGGGTGAGGCTGGGGATTAGGGAGATGGGAACACATAGGGTAGTGTTGGAAGCCTTGAGAGTTTTCAACAGGGTGAAATTGCACCAACAGGGTGAAATCCACCTGGGGGGGCAGTTAGATTTGGAGATGCTGATCCTGTGTGGTTGCACCAGGAAGCATTAGGGGTGGAGTAGCAAAAGGGGAGTTGTTGTCTAAGTGGGTCTTGGAACAAAGGGACTTCCCCCAGGGTTCGGCCAGGAAGGGGAAAGGAGAGGGTTAGGTTAGAGGAGTTAAAAGGGCTGGGTAAGGGCACCGCAACCAGTGGGGGCCTATTCAAGGCTGCACACAGGAAACAACGAGAGATGTTGTGTATACCAGTCATTTGCACTACTTGAGCCCCTTCCCTGACTAGGGTTAGCCAGGAAAAGGGGTTGCTGCTGTCCTGGAGCTTGCTGCCTGTGTCGGCGAGAGCTGAGATGGCTTTTTTCTGTTGTTTGATGTCGGAGGCCAGGCTGACAAGGGCACTCACGACCCTGACGTAGGACCTAAAGATCTTGAGTTGGGCCATGGGATAGGAGTCACGGGCCCCTCGATAAAGGCTGGCCTCAACCCCTGAAGCCCCCCTCGGGTCCCAAGGGTCAGGGATGGTGAGGAAAAATGTTCACTTGTCCCGAAATGTCAACTTGTCACATGTGTCACTCCTAACCAGTTGCACAGAGGAAGTGGGCTGCTGCCAGAGGGTTCCTCCGTTGTCCAGATGGGTTCAGTGCATGTTGCAGTAGTGATAAGGACAGCCTCCATTGGTCTCAACCCAAGTGGATCAACAGGCATCCTTTGATCATATACGAAACAAATGACTAGGTACGGCGGGGGTATTTTTGAGGAATACTTTGGAAGGAGGAGAAGTTAAAGGTTACTTGGCTTTGGCACCCCAGGGGCTGGCAGTCTACTGTGGCTATGGTAAGGGAGCCCCCGCTCCTTTCTTGGGCCCTGCTATTTCCTTGGGTCCAGGTCTCGGAAAGGTAGAATCTCCACCGGAATGGATTGGTGGGGGGAGTTTGGGCAGGAGTCTTACCTAGACTTGGAAGGACTAGATGGCTGAGGAAGGCTAGGCAGAGGGCCGTTACCTGTTCGCGTTGAGTTGTAACTTGGTAGGGGTAACAACCTGAGTGTTCCAATTGGAATCATGTTGGGTGGGCGCCTTTTTCAGCTGGGACAGGTGATACCAGGAGGGAAGACCAAGGAGCTTGGCAGCGGTGGGAGTGGTGAGGATTACGGTGTATGGTCCTTCCCACTGAGGAGATAAGGCTTGGGGTTGCAGCTGCTTGACCAGGACCAGGTCTTCAGGTGCTACGACAGCAGGATTCTCAAGGTTTGGGGAAGCGGGTGCAGGGAGACACCGGTCCACGTGTTTTCTCAGAAGCTCGCAAAGGAGAGTTAAGTAAGGGAGGTAGGAGCCTAAGGGAGGGGAGAGGGCTGGCAGCCCCTGGAAGAGAAATGGGCGTCAGTACAGTAGCTCAAAAGGGCTGAGCCCTGTGGGGGCCCACGGAGCTGCCCTAAGACAAGTGAGAGCCAAGGGAAGGAGAGTCACCTACAAGAAGCAGGTTTCTAGAGTGAGTTTGGTTAGATGTAGTTTAAGGAGACTGTTTGCGCGGTCTACCTTTCCAGATGACTGTGGATGGTAGGGAATGTGGAGCTTCCAAGTAATCTGGAGTGCGGCCACCACCTGCTGGGTGAGTTTAGAAATGAAAGCCGGACCATTGTCTGATTGGATGGTTCGGGGGAGACCGAACCTGGGGATGATGTGCTCCAGGAGAATGGTTGCCGTGACTTTTGCAGTCTCTCGAGTGGTGGGGAAAGCCTTGATCTATCCTGAGAAAGTGTCAACCAAGGTCAGCAGGTACTGGAATTTTTTATGGCAGGGCATGTGGGTAAAATCAAGTTGCCAATCTTCCCCTGGCTGGTGGCCCCTTAGCTGATGAGTGGGCCCTGGGTGTCTGAGCCTACCTTGGGGGTTAACGGCTGAATGGGTGGCACATTGCTGATATACCTTCCTAATTTGGGCCTGCAGCGAGGGGAGGTGAAGGATGGGTTCCAGGAAGTTATACATAGCCTTAGGCCGTATGGGGAGAGAGCGGTGTATGTTGGTCAATATATGCACTGCCTGAGTCTGCGGGAGTGCTACTCGACTATCAATGAACACTCACACATCCTCACTCTGGGTAGCACTGGGATGGGCCATCAGGGTTTGAAGTTCCTGGGAAGAGTAGTCGGGGGAATATGTGGGGGAAAGAAAGAGCAAAGGCCCTTGGGTAGGGGAGGAAGTGAAGGCAGTGGCCCGTGTGGTGGAATCAGCTAGGTTGTTACCCTGTGACACAGGGTCCTTAAAATGCTGGTGGCTTTTACAGTGGATGATGGCTACCTCCTTGGGGGCCTGAAGAGCATCAAGCAACCTCTTTATAAGTGGTCCATTGACTACTGGTGTCCCTTTGGTGGTAAGGAACCCACCCTCTTGCCACAGAAGGGAGTGGGTGTGTGCAATAAGGTAGGCACATTTAGAGTCCATGTAGATATTAACTCGCTGACCTTCGGAGAGAAGTAAGGCACGAGTAAGGGCAGTGAGTTCAGCCTTCTGGGAGGTGGTGCCTAAAGGCAAGGGCCTGGTTTCGACAGTCTGGGTTGCTGTTACGACAGCGTAGGCCGCCTCACGGCGGCCATCGGGGGTTAAGACAGAATTCCCGTCCACAAACAGGGTACGGTCTGGGTGTTCTAACGGCTGTTAGGAAAGACCGAGGTGGGCGGGCAGCAAGGCAGTGAGAACCTCCGGGCAGGAATGTGCGGGGGCAGAATCGCACCCTGGAGTGGTCAAGAGGGTGGCAGGGTTTAGAGGGGGAGAGGTGGTGAGGGTGATGTGAGGGTTTTCAACGAATAGCAGGTGGAACTGTTGAAGCCAGGATGGGGTGAGGTGGCTGAGACACTTGTATGTGATGAGATCTGACAGTTGGCGAGAAGAGTAGACAGTGAGAGGATGTCCTAGGGTGAGCTTGAAGGCCTCCTTGGTAAGTTCGGTGGCAGCTGCCAGGGCTCGCAGACAAGGTGGCCAGCCCTGGACCGTGGGGTCTAACTGCTTGGAGAGATAGGCCACAGCCTGGTATGTGGACCCAACCGGCTGGGCTAGGAGGCCAGTAGCTACCTTTTGGTGCTCCTCGGTGAATAGATGAAAGGGCCGAAGGGGGTTGGGGAGAGAGAGAGCAGGGGCAGAAAGGAGACAGTCCTGAAGCTTCTTGAAAGAGTTGGCAACCAATGAGGGGTCGGACAGCGGTCCGGTGGGCGCTTCCTTGGCAGCCTGGTAGACGGGCTTGGCTAGGACCCCAAAGTTGAGAATCCAATGCCTGAAATACCCTACCAGTCCTAGGAAGGACAAGATCTCTTCCGCATCCTGAGGAGGCTGGAGAGTTTCAATGAGGCTTATTCTATTCTCCGTGAGGCTTTTTTTAGTGGGTGTGAGGAGTATACCTAGGTAGGTGACAGTAGGGGTGCAAAGCTGAGCCTTGGCCAGGGTAACCCGGTAACCTCGGTCGCCAAAATTTAAAAGCATAGCGGTATCTGCAAGGGAGCTCTCCCAGGAGCGACTGCATAGTAATAAGTCATCTACATATTGCAATAGTGTGCTGTGGGTAAGGGGACAGAGGACAACATCCTGTGCCAGTGCCTGTCCGAAAAAATGGGGGCTATCTCGGAACCCTTGAGGCAAAACAGTCCAAGTCAGCTGGGAAGAAATATGAGTGTCTGGATCTTCCCATGCAAAGGCAAACATAAAGTGACAGTAGGGATGTAAGGGAATGGTGAAGGCATCCTTTAGGTCAAGGACAGTAAAACGAGTGGTATCGGGGGAACACGTGAGAGAAGTGTATATGTGTTAGGAACAACAGGAAAGGTGGAGACTACTGCTTCATTGATGAGGCGTAGATGCTGCACGAGGTGGTAGGCCCCGGAGCTTTTCCGTACAGGCAGGAAAGGAGTATTGCATGG
>NC_045454.1:30038631-30042298 GCF_002776525.5 Piliocolobus tephrosceles | reverse complement strand
TGCATGGTGAGTTGGCAGGGACTAGAATGTGTTGTTGGAGCAGGCGCGTGATGATGGGTTTTAGCCCGTCGGTGCTCAAGGGAGATAGGGAGCTGGGGTCTAGAGGGACACTTGGAGGGGTCCTTTAGCCGGATGTGGACTGGAGAATGATGCTGGGCAATGATCGGGGTGGAGGTGTCCCACACCTTAGGGTTAATGGGGACTGGAAACGTGAGTGGGGGGTCAGACTGGTAGGGTTTATCGGGTGAGAGGAGGGGGAAGAGGAATGCGAGGTGTGGGGAGGGGTTGGGCCAGAAGTGAACTGAGGCCCCTAGTTTGGAGAGGTGGTCTCGTCCTAACAAGGGGACTGGGCACAAAGGAATGATGAGAAATGAGTGCGAGAAGAGGGAGCCATCTAGGCGGCAAGACAGAGGAGTCTGGCGATAGGTGGAGGGAGTGCCATCAATTCCTGTGACCGTGATGGCGGAGGGGTAGCTGGGGCCACTGAAGGAAGGCAAAACAGAGTAGGTAGCCCCCATGTCCATAAGGAAGGATATGGACTTACCCGGTACCTGAAGCATAACGCTGGGCTCGGCGAGAGTAAGAGGGGTTCCCAAGTCTGGGCCTCTTCAATCTTTATCGGTGTCGAGGAGCTGAAAGGTGCCTCTAGTACTTGGAGGAGGGTCGTCACGTGGAAGCGTAGCAACCGTCCTCAGGTTGGGGCAGTCTGACTTCCAGTGGCCCATTTGCCGACAGCTCAGACAGGGGCAAGTTGGCTCCTTAGGGTTGGGGCACTGCTTGGCCCAGTGGCCTTCATTGCCGCACTTGAAGCAGGCACCAGGTGGTGCTCGGGGAGTACCTCCTCTCTGAGAGCTCCTGGAGCCGGCTGGGGTCAGGGCTGCTACCAAGGCCTGGGTTTGGAGTTGTACCTTCTGTTTTAGCCTGGCCTGCCGCTGGGCCTCAGCTGCTTCCTCCCTGGAGTTGTAGGCCTTGAAGGCCAGTTTGACTAAATCCTGGATGGGAGTTTGAGGGCCATCCTCCACCTTTTAAAATTTTCTTTTAATATCAGGGGCCGACTGAGAAATAAAGTACGTAGCCTAGACGGTTCCTCCTGCGGGGGGAGGCAGGGTCAAGGTGGGTGTACTGAATAAGTGCCTCCGTCAAGTCAGTTAAGAAAAACGGCCAGATTCTCATCTGACCCTTGGACTACCTCCTTTAACTTATTAAAGTTGACTGACTCATTGGAGGCTGCCTGCATGCCGGCAAGAAGGCACTGGACCATCATGTCTCAGCGGCGGCGACTTGCCTGCCCAATCTGGTAGTCCCAGTTGGGCTCGGCCGAGGGCACCGCCTCGGTGCCAACTGGCATGGCGGGGTCAGTTACATGAACCTGGTCCACGTGCTGCCGCTAGGATACGCTCCCGTTCCTCAGGGGACAGGGTTGAGGTCATAACAACATGGAGATCATATCAGGTGAGGTCATACGCCTGGCATAGGTATCTGAACTCTTTGATATACAAAGTGGGGTTGGCCGAAAAAGAGCCTGCATGCTCTTCAATTGTAGACAGGTCTGCCAGTGAGAACAGCACATGGATGGGGACCACTCCTTCGGCGCCTGCCACTTCCTGCAAGGGGCACAGGAGGTCGCTCCTGGACTGGGTATAAGCTGAGACCGGCAAGGAGGAGGAGGAGGTAGGAGAGACAGGGTCCATCAGGTTTGGTGGGGATACAGGAGGGGTGGGGGGAAGGGGTGGTTCTGATGAGGACAGAGACGATGGGTCAGGGTAAGGGGGAGGTTGGGCGGGGGAGCGAAAGGGGGACAGGGAAAGAGTATCAGGAGGCTCAGAGAAGGAAGAATCGTTCTTCTTCTTGCTTGAGGGAGTAGATTTTGCGAGCAAGACCTAGGCCAACGAACATCGGGCACAGACGTCTGGGCGTGAACTCAAGTCCCTAAAGGCCTGAACATAGGGCACCTCAGACCATTTGCCTAGTCTCTTGCAGAAGTTGGTCAGATCCGTGAGAATGTTAGTCTAGAGTGCCCTCTGCAGGCCACTGAGACTGGTTATCCAATTTATACTGCGGGCATGCCACTGTGCAGAGTAAGCCGCTTTCGTTTTAGGTCTTGGCTGAGACCTAAAGTCTCGAAATTAGCCAAGAGGCACCCCAGTGGGGATTTTGGGTCTGGTTTGGACTGGGCAGCCCCCATGGTCCTGAGGCGGGCAGTCTGGAGGCAGCGGGAGTGTCCTCTCATTGCCACATGGAGTGCGGGGTACGGTGGCTTCCGGGGAGGTTGGATGTCTCCTAGTCCCAGGTGCTGAGGTCACAGTTGACCAGAGGGAGCCCCCGACGCGGCCACGCATTTCGGACAGGGATTCCCGGAGGGGGCCTGCAGGACAGGGGAAAACTTACCCAGCAGTGATCGAATCAAGTCCTGATTTTGGTGAAAACGGCTCGCGCAGAGAGGAGGTACCAGCTCAGAGGAGAGGAGAGCCTACCCGGACCGGCGGGGGACCGGGGGGAGTCTCCTTCCGGGCTTTTGGCACCAATGTAATGTAAATGAGGGAACTGAGCAAGAAGACACGAGGCAGATGAGAACAAAGACAGCCTTTATTGGGCTCGCGGGAGAGCTTCACATGTCCTCTAGTGGGAGGGCCGAGGTAGGCGGGGTTTGTAGGTATCAGCTTTCTTGAGGTAGGTTTCAACTTCTGGGGAATAACATGTCCAGGAGCTTGTGCAGAGTAGGGGTTCTTTGGCAGACGCGAGCTTTTTTCGCACAATGACAGTCTTAGCAGGAAGTGAAGGGCAGGCAGTCCTAACAAAGGGCCTGCCATGCCAGGTGATATCACCATGTTGGGTCTAGATTCCTGCCTAACAACTACAGTCCTCTTTATGTTCATATGTATGTCATCAAAATGAATACTCTTCACTTTAGAGGCTTATATTTTCTGAAAGATTTTTGACGTAATTGCATGCATAATGCTTTTATTAAGTATGAACTCTCTGATGTTGAGTGAGATGTGAACAGGAATTAATGGCTTTTTCACATTCTGTATATTTGACATTTTTATTTTCTAGTACAAATCCTTTCCTGTGCAATAAGGTGTGAGCATTGGTTACAAGTTTTGCCACATACTAAAAACACTTGTAGGTTTTTAGTATGAATTATCTTATGTACAATGAAGTGTGACAACTTTTAAAGGCTTTGTTACATTCTTCAGATTTCTAAGATTTCTCACCAGTATAATTTCTTTTATGTTTAGAAAACTTTGAGGTGTTTTCAAAATCACAGTTACATCTTTTAGGTTTGTAGAGTTTCTCACCAGTATGAATTTTCTTATGTGTAGTAAGGTGTGAGGACTGGTTAAAAGCTTTGCCACATTTTTCACATTGGTAGGGTTTCTCTCCAGTATGAATTCTCTTATGTCTAGTAAGCTGTGAGGACTGGTTAAAGGCTTTGCCACATTCTTCACATGTGTAGCGTTTCTCTCTAGTATGAATTTTCTTATGTTCAGTAAGTTTTGAGGATTGGTTAGAAATTTTGCCACATTTTTCACATTGGTAGGGTTTCTCTCCAGCATGAATGCTCTTATGTCTAGTAAGGTGTGAATTATTATTAAAAGCTTTGCCACATTCTTCACATTTGTAGGGCTTCTCTCCAGTATGAATCATCTTATGTGTAGTAAGGTGT
>NC_045454.1:30027747-30038621 GCF_002776525.5 Piliocolobus tephrosceles | reverse complement strand
TGTAGGGCTTCTCTCCAGTATGAATCATCTTATGTGTAGTAAGGTGTGAGGACTGGTTAAAGGCTTTACCACATTCTTCACATTTGTAGGCTCTCTCTCGAGTATGACTTCTCTTACGTCTGCTGAGGTGTGAGGGCTGGTGGAAAGCTTTGCCACGTTCCTTATATTCATTGAGTTTCTCTCTAGTATGAATTCTTTTATGTGTAGTAAGGGTTGAGGATTGGGTAAAAGCCTTGCCACATTCTTCACATTTGTAGGGCTTCTCTCCCGTATGAATTATCTTATGTCTGGCAAGGTGTGAGAGCCGGTCAAAGGCTTTACCACATTCTTCACATTTGTAGGCTTTCTCTCCAGTATGAATTCTCTTATGTCTGCTGAGGTGTGAGGGCTGGTGGAAAGCTTTGCCACATTCCTCACATTCATTGAGTTTTTCTCTAGTATGAATTATCTTATGTGTAGTAAGGGTTGAGGACCAATTAAAGGCTTTGCCACATTCTTCACATTTGTAGGGCTTCTCTCCAGTATGAATTATCTTATGTCTGGTAAGGTGTGAGCGCTGGTTAAAGGCTTTACCACATTCTTCACATTTGTAGGCTTTCTCTCCAGTATGAATTATCTTATGTCTGCTGAGGTGTGAGGGCTGGTTGAAAGCTTTGCCACATTCCTCATATTCATTGAGTTTCTCTCTAGTATGAATTATCTTATGTGTAGTAAGGGTTGAGGACTGATTAAAGGCTATGCCACATTCTTCACGTTTGTAGGGATTCTCTCCAGTATGAATTATTTTATGTGTTGTAATGTGTGACGACAGGTTAAAGGCTTCGCTACATTCTTGACATTTGTAGAGTTTCTCTGTAGTGTAAATTACCTTATGTGTAGTAAGGTTTGTGAACTGGTTACATGCTTTGCCACATTGTTCACATTTGTACGGTTTCTCTCCACTATGAATTCTTTTATGTTTAGTAAAGATTAAGGATCCATTAAAGGCTTTTCCACAGTCTTCACATTTGTAGAAATTTACTCTAGTACAAGTTATTTTATGTTGAGTTAGGTTTGAAAACATGCAAAATGATTTGCCAAATTCTTTACATTTAAAAGGTTTTGTGCTGGTGTGTCTTATCTCATGTCCATTTAAATTTGAAAATTCATTATGAAAGATTTTCATATATTCATCACAATGAAATAGTTTGCTCTGGGTAGCTGGCAAACATTGGTTAAGTCCATTGTAACCTCCTTTTTGAAACTTGCACTCATCCACACTTTTACCACATTTTCTTAACTGTAAATTCTCATGTTCACATTTTCCATATCTTCTCAGTGTCACTTTTTGGAAAGAATCTTTTATGTTCTGCTCTGGTGAAAAGTCTTGGGCAAAATGAGAACAAGTAACTGAAAGAAATAAAAATAACAAATGACTTCACTTGCTAGACTCTAAATATACGTTACAAATCCAACCTATACCATTATACAAATTACATAAGCAAGATGGCATAGCAAAATACCAAAGGCCCTAATTTCTTCTTTTTTTTTTTTCTGAGATGGAGTCTCAATCTGTCACTTGGGTTGGTCTGCAGCAGCGTGATCTCAGCTCACTGCAAACTCTGCCTCCCAGATTCAAGCAATTCTCTTGCCTCAGCCTCCTGAGTAGCTAGGATTACAGGCATGCACCACCATGCCCAGCTAATTTTTGTATTTTTAGTAGAAATGGGGTTTCACCATGTTGGCCAGGCTGGTCTCAAATTCCTGACAACCTCAGCCTCCCAAAATGCTGGGATTACAGGCATGAGCCACCGTGCCCAACCCAAAGGCCTTAATTTCTTAATAGAAATATAAATGTAACAAAAACACATTGACCAAAATACATTTGTGGAAAATTTATAAATTAGTTAAGCGTGTGAGCAGAATGCAAAGAGCCACATAGAAAGAAAAGTCTGTTACATTTACCCAACACAGATCTTTCTGCTCCCCAGTATAACATAATACCTTTAAAATTGCCAACTTCAATTATTTTGCATATAGACGTATACCTGAGAGCGGATAATTTATAAAGAAAAAAGGTTGGCAGGATGCAGTTGCTTATGCCTGTAATCACAGCACTTTGGGAGGCCAAGACAGGCGAATCAACTGAGGTCAGGAGTTTGAGACCAGCCTGACCAACATGGTGAAACCCTGTCTCTACTAAAAATACAAAATTAGCCAGGCATGGTGGTGCATGCCTGTAATCCCAGCTACTCGGGAGGCTGAGGCAGGAGAATCACTTGAACCAGTGAGGTAGAGGTTGCAGTGAGCCAAGATTGTGCCACTGCAGTCCAGCCTAGGTGACAGAGTGAGACTATGTCTCAAAAAAAAAAAGAAAAAAAAAAAAAAAAAAAAAAGAAAGGAGAGAAAAAAAGAAAAAAGGTTATCTGGCACACACTTTGGCAGATTGTACAAGAAGTGTGTGCCAGCATCGGCTTCTGGTGAGGGTTTCACAAAGCTTACAATCATGGTGAAATGCAAAGAGTAACTGAACATTGATTACCAAGAGGGTGATGTCAAGCCATTCATGAGAAACTTGCCCCCATGACCCAAACACCAGGTTCTGCATCCAACACTGAGGACTGCATTGCAGCATAATATTTGGGGAATGTGAACATTTAGGTTATATCATAGACCAACAAGGCTTGACAGACATGTAAAAAACTTTCCAGTTAAAAGCAAGAAAACACACAATATTCTTATTTGCATCTGGTGTATTCTGTTAGGATACACAACAAGTCTTATTAAATTTAAGAATACCAGGTGGGTGCTGTGGCTCATGCCTTTAATTTCAACACTTTGGGAGACCCTACAAATAATCAATAAATTAGCCAGGCATGGTAGTGTATCTCTGTAGTCCCAGCTACTCAGGAGGCTGAGGTGAAAGGAGCACTTGAGCCCCGAAGGTTGAGGCTGCAGTAACTGCACTCCAGTCTAGGTAACAGAAAGAGATCCTGTCTCAAAACAACAACAACAACAAATAAATGTAAGAAAATAAAAATTATACACTGAATGTTTTCTGACTAAAATGGAATGAAACTGGAAATTGAGAGCACAAGTAAAACTGGCACATCCAAATATATATGAAAATAACATATACTCTTCAACATAGTTTTACTCAAGGGTCAAAAAATTTAATTTTTCAAAGATGTCTGTACAACTTACAGTAATGAATACATTCAATATAATTTCTATAAAAATCCCCAAAGCACAATTTTTATAAGAATATTGTTTAAAATTTTTAAATTTGATTATAAACTACAGCCAAACACTCATGAAAAAGAACAAGGAGGTGTTACATATCTAGATTTTAAAATATATTAATAGCTACAAATTCAAGGTGGTACTGACACAAAGACAGATAAACAGATGAAAAAACAGAATAGAGAGCCCAGAAATACACTCTTCGGTATATGATTAAATAATCTTTTACAATGTTGCCATGAGCACACAATAGAGAAAAGACAATCTCTTCAAAAAATCATGTTGAAAACTGGACACCAACACTGATAAAACTGGATTCTTTCTTTGTATCATATACAAAAAATATTTTAAATAAAATACTTAAACATATAAAAATTACTAACAAATCTCTTAGGGGGGGCCGGGCGCGGTGGCTCAAGCCTGTAATCCCAGCACTTTGGGAGGCCGAGACAGGCGGATCACGAGGTCAGGAGTTCGAGACCATCCTGGCTAACACGGTGAAACCCCGTCTCTACTAAAAAATACAAAAAACTAGCCGGGCGAGGTGGCTGGCGCCTGTAGTCCCAGCTACTCGGGAGGCTGAGGCAGGAGAATGGCGTAAACCCGGGAGGCGGAGCTTGCAGTGAGCTGAGATCTGGCCACTGCACTCCAGCCCGAGGGACAGAGCGAGACTCCGTCTCAAAAAAAAAAACAAAAAACAAAAAACAAATCTCTTAGGAAAAAAAGAGAAATGACGTGATGTTGGTCTTGGCACCATTTTTTTTTGATATGACATTAAATGCATGAACAGCAAAGAAAAAAGTTACTACACTACACTTTAAAATTTCCACACATCAAAAAAACACTAGAGTGACAATACCTTGTAGAAAATAAGCAAAAATATTTGCAAATTATATGTGATAAGAGTTAACTGTAGGGAGCTAAAGACCCAAGGGTCATGACCAACTCAGCATTCCACTGAAGGCTATATGATCAAACAGCAAACTGTTTATCACGAGTGCAGGATGTAGGCAAATTCACATCTGTGCCTGCCACCAGAAGGTTTGCTGAGGGCAGTCACTCCCTGGTGCCGTGCCGTGCTCCTTGAGGTTATCTACTGGAATATCTGGAGACTACTGTTCAAAGAATGCAGTTGTGCAAGCCTGCCCTAGGTGACTGACAACCACCCCCTTCTCCCTTCTCCCTATCTCTTTTACTCAATAAATACAAAGGGCTATAGAAGTTCAGGGCCCTTGTTCACTAGAAGCAAGGAGCCCCCTGACCCCTTCTTCCAAATATACTCTTGTTTTTGTCTTTATTCCCGCATTCATCTTCCTTTGTTCAGTCAAGCAAGGTCCATGGCAGTTAATACTGAGAAAATATAAACAAGTCTTAAATGGACTAATAATTGAAATTAGTTTTCATAAAAAAAAATACAAAAATGGGAAAAAGCATTTGAAAGGACATAGGAAATTACATTTGTACAGAAATGCATAAAAATCACATGAAAAAATCAACTCAAACCAATTAGAATGGCCACTATCAATTTTTTAAAAACATTAAAACTGTTGATGAACTGAAAACCCGTTACTGTTGGTGTAAAACAAGGATGCAGCCACTGTTTTTAAATGTTATAAATGTTACTCAAATAATTCAAAATGGAATTATTAAATACAATTCAATTTGTAAATTGATATGCAAACTCTGCAATCTAGGACCTAGAAGGCATATCTGAACACTGATGTTTACTGTAGCCGTATTCACAAAACCCAAAAGACTTGAAGCAACCCTTTCTTGACTTATAAATACATCAAAAAAATAACATATAAGTACAATGGAATATTATTCAGCCTTAAAAAAAATATTGACACACTTTAAGACAAACTTTGAAAATATTATGTCACCTGAAATAAGCCAATAACAAAATGATGGATACTATATGATCTCATTTATAGGAGATATCTTAAGTAGTTACACTCATAAAAACAGAAAGTAGAAGGATATTTGTCAAGGGCTGGAGAAAGGGTAAAATGTTCAGCTGTTACTTAACGGATATTGAGTTTTAGTTTTACTTTTTTCTTTCCTTTTTTTTTTTTTTTGAGACGGAGTCTGGCTCTGTCACCCAGGCTGGAGTGGTGCAGTGGCCGGATCTCAGCTCACTGCAAGCTCCACCTTCCAGGTTTACGCCATTCTCCTGCCTCAGCCTCCGGAGTAGCTGGGACTACAGGTGCCCGCCACCTCGCCCGGCTAGTTTTTGGTATTTTTTAGTAGAGACAGGGTTTCACCGTGTTAGCCAGGATGGTCTCGATCTCCTGACCTCGTGATCCGCCCACCTCGGCCTCCCAAAGTGCTGGGATTACAGGCTTGAGCCACCGCGCCCGGTGAGTTTTAGTTTTACAAGATGTAAAATTTTTAGAAGTCTTTTGCATAACAATGTGAATATACTTAACATGCCTGATATGTACAGCTTTTTTTTGAGACAGGGTCTCATTCTGTCACGCAAAGCAGACAGAGTGCAGTGGCACAATTATGGCTAAGTGTAGCCTCAAATTCCCAGACTCAAGTAATCTTCCTCCCTCAGTCTTTCAAAGAGCTGGGACCACAGTTGCACACAACCATGCCTGGGTTAAAAAAAAAAAAAAAAAAAACTGTAGAGAGGGAATCTCTACATGTTGCCCAGGCTGGTCTCAAACTTTTGGGATCAAGCAATCCTCCTGCCTTAACATCCCCAAATTCTGGGATTACACATGTAAGCCACAACCATGCCTGGCCCTGAAATGTACGCTTCAACAGACTTAAGACGGTAAATTTTATGTTATGTCTTTTTACAATTAATTTTTCTCAAAACAAATCTGAAAAAACACAGAATCATAAATCTTTTCATAAATTATCTTCAAATCACAAAAGTGTTTCTCTCACACAGAGCAAATATATATTCATCATTAAACACATGGTGAAAATAAAACTATTTCCATGACTACTCAATTAGACAAGATAAAACAACCACTGAAAATTAAGAAAAAAAAAAGTCGGGGGGGGGGGGGGGGGGGGGGGGGCAGTGGGCCAGACACAGTGGCTCATGCCAGTAATCTCAGCACTTTGGGAGACCGAGGTGAGCAGATCACCTGAGGTTGGAAGTTTGAGATCAGCCTGGCCAATATATGAAACCCCATCTCTACTAAAAATACAAAAATTGGCCGGGCGCGGTGGCTCAAGCCTGTAATCCCAGCACTTTGGGAGGCCGAGACGGGCGGATCACGAGGTCAGGAGATCGAGACCATCCTGGCTAACCCGGTGAAACCCCGTCTCTACTAAAAAATACAAAAAACTAGCCGGGCGAGGTGGCGGGCACCTGTAGTCCCAGCTACTCCGGAGGCTGAGGCAGGAGAATGGCGTAAACCTGGGAGGCGGAGCTTGCAGTGAGCTGAGATCCGGCCACTGCACTCCAGCCCAGGAGACAGAGCCAGACTCCATCTCAAAAAAAAATAACAACAAACATACAAAAATTATCTGGGTGTGGTGACATGCGCCTGTAATCCCAGTTACTTGGGTGGCTGAAATTGGAGAATTGCTTGAACCTGGGAGGCAAAGGTTGCAGTTAGCCGAGATCATGCCATTGCACTCCAGCCTGGGAGACAGAGTAAGACTCCATCTCAAAAAAAAAAGAAAGAAAAAGAAAAAAAAAATCAACTAAGAAAGAATATATACAAGATAAGTCATAACCAAAATTGCGGTTATATTTATAGATAAACACACAAATATATATATTGCCATTGTGATAGACATGTGGCTGATGTATCTCTTAAGTAAATCCCACATTGACTTAAAATGTACAAACAGAATTGCAAATTGTCTGAAATTATAATACATATGTAAAATTAAAAAGCACAAGAAACTAATATTAAGAAACCTACACTAAAAAAAATACTAGTATGAACCAGAAAACAATAATGAGAGAAATGTTTACTCAAAATATGATTTGCAGCCAGGTGTGGTGGCTCACGCCTGTAATCCCAGCACTTAGGGAGACTGAGGTGGACAAATCACCTGAGGTCAGAAGTAGGAGACCAGCCTGGCCAACATGGGGAAACCCCATCTCTACCAAAAATATGAAAATCAGCCAGGCCTCGTGGAATGTGCCTGTAGTCCCAGATACTCCGGAGGCTCAAGTGGTAGGATCCCTTGAACATGGGAGGCAGAGGTTGCATTGAGCTGAAATCACTCCACTGCACTTCAGCCTAGGCAACAGATTGAGACTGCATCTCCAAAAAAAAAAAAAAAAAAAAAAAGACCAGGCGCAGTGGCTCACACCTGTAATCCCAGCACTTTGGGAGGCTGAGGTAGGTGGATCATCTGAGGTTGGGGGTTCAAGACCAGCCTGACTAAAATGGAGAAACTCCGTCTCTACTGAAAAAAAAGTACAAAATCAGCCAGGCATGGTGACATATGCCTGTAATCCCAGCTACTAGGGAGGCTGAGGCAGGAGAATTGCTTGAACCTGGCAGGTGGAGGTTGCAGTGAGCCGAGACTGCGCCATTGCACTCCAGCCTGTGTAATAAGAGCAAAACTCCACTTCAAAAAAAAAAAAAAGATAGATGTGGTTTGCAATACTGATGCACCATTAAAAATTTCTCTAAATAGGCTGGGTGCGGTGGCTCACACATGCAATCCCAGCACTTTGGGTGGCTGAGATGGGTGGATCACCTGAGGTTGGGAGTTCAAGACCAGCCTGACCAACATGGTGAAACGCCGTCTCTACGAAAAATACAAAATTAGCCAGCCAGTTTGGCACATGGATGCAACCCTAGCTACTCCGGAGTCTGAGGCAGGAGAATCGCTTCAACCTGGGAGGCAGAATCTGCAGTGACCCTAGACTGCGCCATTTTACTCTAGCCTGAAGACAGAGTAAGATTCTGTCTCAAAAAAAAAAAAAAAAAATTCTATTCTCTAAATCACTATAATATGTGACTGTGTACTCACAGAAGGCAGGTATTTTGAATAACTGGCATGTGCTCCACGGCAGTAAAATTTCAAAGAAAATGAAGTGCAATCATAAACAGAAGATTCTAATGAAAAAATTTTAATAAATAAGCATTTAAAAGAAACTAATGAGAAACTTTTAATAAATAAGCATTTAAAACAAACTAGAGACAATTTTTTTTTTTTTTGAGACAGAGTCTTGCTGTCACCCAGGCTGGAGTGCAGTGGCACAGTCTCCGCTTACTGCAACCTCCGCCTCCCGGGTTCATGCCATTCTCTTGCCTCAGCCTCCTGAGTAGCCGGGACTACAGGCACCTGCCACCATGCCTGGCTAATTTTTTTTTCTGTATTTTTTGTAGAGACGGGGTTTCACCATGTGAGCCTGGATGGTCTCTTTCTCCTGACCTTGTGATCTGCCCACTTCGGCCTCCCAAAGTGCTGGCATTACAGACGTGAGCCACCGCACCCGGTCTGAGGTTGGAAAATTGCTTCAGGCCAGGATTTCAAAACCAGCCTGGGTTATGTAGCAAGACTCAATCTCCAAATTAAGTGCCTTTAGGAGAGCTTTGAGGCTCACGGAGGGAGCTGTGAAACTGCTAATGCCCAATTCTGAGGAGTGCTCCTTTTCAGAAGGCAGGTGGCAAACTACAGAACTCCTGTTTTTCAGTATAGACCAGGAAATGGCCTACCCAAGTTGGTCTTCTGATAATTCTTAAGTTACCCTGTAATCATCTCATACTTTTCCCAGCCACAGTCTGTAAGAGGTCACACCCTTTCAGAGGCCTTGAGAAAGATACCCACTTATAGCCATGCAGCAGGCCTGCAGACCTTGGCCTTTACTGTGGTCCCTGAAGCATTCAATGACTCAGTTTCAGATACCTGAGCCACAGTTCACAGCCAGTTCTGTCTATGTTGAAACCCACTCAGTGACCTGGAAAAATCCTCTCTGATACACAGTGAATGCCATACTCATCCACATTCTTAAATAAGGTTTACCATATACAGACCTGACTGCAGAAACCTGCCCTAGTGTCTGCCCTACAGGTCAAAGTCTTGAGAGAAATTCAGTCTGTCCAAAAAATAAAATGTGAATTACAACTACCCAAACCCCTTGTAAGAAGCTAACTGAAGGTAGACCCCAGTGCAGACCCAGCAGCCTTGTGACCAAGCTACATCCCCTTTCCACTACAAACCCAGAGGGCATCTCATTACCCTAGGGGCCCAATAAAAGATCTTTACCTTCTGAAAACAGGTTATAAAAACTTGAAGAGGTGTTTGCTTTTTCAAGTTTAAAGACACTAATACAAAACTGCATTTTGCCTATTGTCAATGCTTCTATTTTAACAAAGAACATTAAGTATGTGGCAAAAGAATTAGTCAAAAAAATGAAAAAGAGCCATTGAAACTGAAGACAAGGGCCGGGCATGGTGGCTCATGCCTGTAATCCCAGCACTTTGGGAGGCCGAGGCGGGTGGATCACAAGGTCAGGAGTTCGAGACTAGCCTGGTCAACATACGGAAACCCATCTATACTAAAAATACAAAAATTAGCCAGGCATGGTGGCGCGTGCCTGTAGTCCCAGCTATTTGGGAGGCTGAGGCAGGATAATTGCTTGAACCTGGGAGGCAGAGGTTGCTGTGAGCCGAGATTGCGCCACTGTACTCCAGCCTGGGCAACAGAGTGAGACTCTGTCTCAAAAAAGAAACAAAAAAAAAATCCTATTTACGACAGCATTAAAATAAATTTCTGAGAAGAAATGTAATCAAAGAGGTAGAAAATCTTTACAATGAAAGATATATCAATGAAAGAAATGAGAAAAGACACAAATAAATTTAGAAATATTTCATGTCTATAGATTGAAAGAATAAATACTGTTAAAGTACCATGTTGGCCAGGCGCGGTGGCTCATGCCTGTAATCCCAGCACTTTGGGAGGCTGAGGCAGGCAGATCAGGAGGTCAAGAGATGGAGACCATCCTGGCCAACATAGTGAAACTGTTTCTTAGTATACTAAAACAAAAAATAGCTGGGCGTGGTGGTGAGCTCCTGTAGTTCTAGCTACTTGGGGGGCTGAGGCAGGATAATAGCTTGAACCTGGAAGGGAGAGGTTTCAGTGAGCCAAGATTGTGCCACTGCACTCCAGCCTGGCGAAAGAGCGAGATTTCGTCTCAAAATAAAAAGTGCCATGTTAATGGCACTTAGATCTATAGATTCAAATGGCACTTGATCTATAGATCCAATAAACTCCCTATCAAAATTCCAGTGGCGTTTTACAGTAATGAAAAATACAAGTCTAAAATTTACATATTAAACTACAATAAACTTTGAATAGTGAAAGCACTCTTGAGAAAATAAAAACAAGGCCGGGCGCAGTGGCTCAAGCCTGTAATCCCAGCACTTTGGGAGGCCGAGACGGGCGGATCGCGAGGTCGGGAGATCGAGACCATCCTGGCTAACACGGTGAAACCCCGTCTCTAGTAAAAATACAAAAAACTAGCCGGGCAAGGTGGCGGGCACCTGTAGTCCCAGCTACTCGGGTGGCTGAGGCAGGAGAATGGCGTGAACCCGGGAGGCGGAGCTTGCAGTGAGCTGAGATCCGGCCACTCAGCCTGGGCGACAGAGCAAGACTCCGTCTCAAAAAAAAAAAAAGCCGGGCGCGGTGGCTCAAGCCTGTAATCCCAGCACTTTGGGAGG
>NC_045454.1:30019171-30027647 GCF_002776525.5 Piliocolobus tephrosceles | reverse complement strand
AAAAAAAAAAAAAAAAAAAAAAAAAAGAAAATAAAAACAAAGCTGAACAACATCATACTTTATAATTTCAAACTGTATTTGAAGACTATAGTAATACAAACAGGATGGAATGTGCAGAAAAAGGAACAAAAACCTACTTCTCTCACACATTTCAGAGATGATGTAAAAAGAGAACTTAAAAAATAGTTTAACATAGAGTTTCTCAAAATTATGCAGTTATCTGTGTGTCCCCCAAAACAATGGAAAAGCACTCAGATTGTGCAGACTCTTATATGCCATTAAGAAGACTTTGGCTCTCACTCTAAATTAGAAGGCAGATCACTGAAGGGAAAGCGGAGTCCTAAGAGAACTTAAAAGCATAAGACAGAAGACGCTCTTATGTGAGAGCAAAACAGAAAAACTCAGCCAGGTGCTGCGGCTCATGCCTGTAATCCCAGCACTTTCAGAGGCCAAGGCGGGTGAATCACCTGAGCTTAGGAGTTCAAGACCAGCCTGGTCAACACACAGTGAAACCCCGTCTCTACTAAAAAAAATACAAAAATTAGCTGGGCATGGTGGCGCACACCTGTAGTCCCAGCTACTTGGGAAGCTGAGGCAGGAGAATTGCTTGAACCCTGGAGGTGGAGGTTGCAGTGAAGCCGAGACTGTGCCACTGCACTCCAGCCTGGGTGACAGAACGAGACTCCATCTCTCAAAAGAAAAAAAAAAAAGAAAAGAAAAACTTGGGCTTTCCAGAAGTGAGCTGAGATTGAGATTGTGCCACTGCACTCCAGCCTGGGTGACAGAGTAAGACTCCATCTCTCAAAGGAAAAAAAAAGAAAAGAAAAGAAAAACTCAGGCTTTCCAGAAACTATTTCCTTTGGAACACAGCCTCCCAAATCACATTATTAAGGACTAGCTTTTTCTTTGACCTTTAAACCGTTCATCTATGTTACCTGTTGTATTCACTTTCACTCTCACCTACCTGGGGGTTTGGCCACCATCCTATATCTCTTTCTAGTCCAAGGCTCTTCTTCTTGTTCCAGACAGGTGATCAGATCTGGCTTAGAGACAGCAATACCTGTTTTATTGAAAATAAATAACATAAATCTTGCTCATATTCTCTAATCACCAACATGGCACTGTGCTCAGTAAAGAAGGTGAAATAGAAGATTCTTGTAAATCAATTCCAAAATACTGATTTATAAAAGAAATTTCTAAATATTTAGAAAATATTTTAAATTTGTTAGTTCTTAATTGCACTGTCCAGTACAACAAATCAAAAATTAGTGTTGGCAATTAGATTTTAAAGTGTGGGCAATAATATTTTATGCCACTAAACTTCTGGAATTAACACTCTAATCTAGAGTGAAGAATACAGATTAGCTCAGGAATGCAGAAAGTTCAGGGCAAGATGAAACAGCTTAAAGAAATTCTTTTCTACAGACATGAAACCCTAAGATTTTTATAAAAACAGGGATCTGAAACTCACTTATGCAAAGCATAAATTACCTAAAAACATTACACAAAAAAGAAAAATGAAACCTTTAGGATATAATAGGAATTCTGTATTGAAGTTATCCTCACCCAAGAAGACCAGGTTTCTGTAGTTCTCTAACATCACATTCCTATATAAATGCTGCTGTATAGTGTCCAGGCATTGCCACTCCTCCAGAGAGAATTCTATGGCCACATCCCTAAATTTCAATGGTTCCTGAAAAAAAGACACACACATACACATACATATTTACAAAGTGGCCATGGAAAGAATTTATAATTGGACTCAAGGTAAAATAACAAAGTGAAGAGAACTGGTTCTGACTTACATAAATGACTGAAATTATTCAATAAAATAATTTTTTTTTTACACAGGAACATTCTCTGATCTATTCTCTATGAGAAAAGAAAGTGGTATTAGATCTATAACACCAGACCTAAATAAATCACCACTCAGAATGGTAATTATTAAAAAGTCAAGAAACAATAAATGCTGGTGAGGCTGTGGAGAAATATGAATGCTTTTACAATGTTGGTGGGAATGTAAATTAGTTCAACCATTGTGGAAGACAGTGTGGTGATTCCTCAAGGATCTAGGACCAGAAACACCATTTGACCCAGTGATACCATTCCGGAGTATATACTCACAAGAATATAAATCATTCTACTATAAAGACACATATGTTTATTGCATCACTGTTTACAATAGCAAAGATATGGAACCAACCTAAATGCCCATCAATGATAGAATGGATAAAGAAAATGTGGTACATACACAACCATGGAATACTATGCAGCCATAAAAAGGAATGAGATCATGTATTTTGCAGGGACATGGATGCAGCTGAAAGCTATTATCCTCAGAAAACTAACACAGGAACAGAAAACCAAACACTGCATGTTGTCACTCATTAGTAAGAATTGAACAACGAGCACTCATAAACACAAGGAGAGAAACCACATACACCCGGGCCAGTTGGGGTGTGGGGGGATGAGGAGAGAAAGAGCATTAGGATAAATAGCTAATGCATGCCGGGCTTCAAACCTAGATGATGGGTTGATAAGTACAGCAAACCACCATGACACATGTATACCTATGTAACAAACCTACACGTTCTGCACTTGTATCCCAAAACTTAAATAGAAAAAAATATATATTATAAAAGACTATACTTAGAAATAAATAACAAAAATTTTTCAATTTTTTTTTTTTTGAGTTGCAGTCTCGCTCTGTCACCCAAGCTGGAGTGCCATGACATGATCTTGGCTCACTGCAACCTCTGTCTCATGGGTTCAAGCAATTCTCCAACCTCAGCCTCCAGAGTAGCTGGGATTACAGATGTCCATCACCACACCTGGCTAATGTTTGTATTTTTAGTAGAGACAGGCTTTCACCATGTTGGCCAGGCTGGTCTCAAACTCCTCACCTCGTGATCCACTTGCCATGGCCTCCCAAAATGCTGGGATTACAGGCATGAGCCACCTCAACCGGCTTGTAAAAGTTATAGTTAAAAGTGCTGAGATACAACAAAAGAAAAAAGAAAAAAGATTATGTTACAGTGCACTGTGCCTGAGATAACACACTATGTAATTTAATTTTTATAACACCCTGGGAGCTGGTACTGTTTAATAATTCCCAGGATTTAGATTAAAAGTCCAGCATTTTTATTTCTTCTGTTTCTGTCACTGATTTTTTTTAAAAAATATAAACAGGCGTGGCTCAAGCCTGTAATCCCAGCACTTTGGGAGGCCGAGACGGGCGGATCACGAGGTCAGGAGATCGACACCATCCTGGCTAACCTGTTGAAACCCCGTCTCTACTAAAAAATACAAAAAACTAGCCGGGCGAGGTGGCGGGTGCCTGTAGTCCCAGCTACTCAGGAGGCTGAGGCAGGAGAATGGCGTAAACCCGGGAGGCAGAGCTTGCAGTGAGCTGAGATCCGGCCACTGCACTCCAGCCTGGGTGACAGAGCAAGACTCCATCTCATAAAAAAAAAAAAAAAATATATATATATATATATATAAACAATAAAAGCTAAATATAGACAGAGAGAAATGCAGAAGAATTCAATGTATTTTAGAAAAATTTATATTCTTTATGTTTACTTTTTTGTGACTTGTGGAGCAACTCCTAGATCTGTAGGAATAGAAAACAAGTTGCTAGATAGAATGCAAGTACTAGTTTCAGTAAAAAATTATAACCCTAAAATATATACTTTATTTTTAAAATTTATTTGCTTTTGTGTTTCAGGAATTGTAAGCACCAGCTCTAGAAAGGCAGCAGAATTCACCAGTCAAAACTCAGATCTCCACTAATCAGTTCTATGAGGCAACACCTCAGGGTAGGGCCAGACCTATAGAAGGCCTCCAAAAAGGTGAACTTGAGCAGAACTGGGGCAGTGAGTGGACTCTATGTAGAATTCTGTTCTCTATGCTACTGGGATATTTCCAGTTCTGTTTTTCCTCAACTTACCTTAAAAAAAAAATTTAAATCTCAGAGTTTGTATAATTTTAACCTTTCTTAGACACTGCCCTATCAATTATATGTAACATATATGTTTGGACCAACGGAGGCAGGATGGCGCACTTCCGGGTTCTTCATCAGCAATTTTACCTGCGCGCGCGAAAATGCAGCCTGGCGACCCGGGAAGGTGCAGACCAACTGGGCATGTGCCAGGTGACGTCAATCCGAAGAGACCAAGATTTACCTGGTCGCACCTGTGGAACGCCCCGGACACGCCCGTGCCCCGCCTATTGCCCTCCCACTCCTAGAAAAGCCGCTCTGGCCAAGGTCCCACTCCTGTCGGGATGTCGGGACTGTGGGAACTCCCTCGGAGAGCCCTACCGGGGGGACTCTGTCGGCCTCCTTTGCCGGAGGCGATAGACCTCCTCCCCACACCTTAAGTGACCAAAAATAAATGTGCAGTTTTGCTCCTACACTTGCCTACCCGCTGGTTCTTTTGCGCTCCCTCTGGTGGTCTTAGAAAAACAAATCAATATACTAATAAGCAATTTAAACAAATTTATAAAGGTTTTCTAGGGTAATTTTATTAAAAGATAAATATGTATTAACAAGGTAAAAGAAATAAATATCCCTTCAGGTGATGACATCACAAGTCACAATTATATAAAGAAAGTGGCACAAATAGAGCCCAAGTTTTCTGCACACATCTGTTTATTGTACCAATTATATGATGTTTAATTTAATCATTTATCCAGCTGTTAGTCTAGACTAAAAGCTCCTGGATTGTAGGGACCATGACTGCTTCATCTATTTTTCTAATGGCCATATGAAAAGAAAACAATTTAGCCGGGCGTGGTGGCACATGTCTGTAATTACAACTACTAGGGAGGCTGCCTCCAACAGCCTGGCCTCGTGTTCTGCCCGCCTCAGCCTCCCACAGTGCTGGGATTACAGGCATGAGCCACCGCGCCAACCCTTTTGACTCCCATACATTTTTTAATAGAAGGAAAGAGAAACCGGGAATGCCATGGGCCAAAGCTCTTCCCATTCATGAACCCGGCATACGTCTGTATTCTTCCCTGACGACCCTCCCGTGGTCCCTGCACAATCCGGGAGAGACCCCGCGTTGCAGGTGCGGAGCCGTCCAGAGAGAGCTGCAGGCCAGGACGCAGGCACTGACCAGGGAAGAAACAGGACGCCCGGGGGTTGGCTGCCTGCGCAGCCGCCATCTTAAGGTCGAAGGGGACTGAGGCCGACCTGGGCGAGAACTCAGGGTGCAGACTGTGGAACTGACTGCAGGGAGGCCTGAGTCCCGCCATAGCCCCTTCCCGTCTCTCGGGATGTCGGACCCGGCATTCTCACCATTTCTAGGTTTCCGGGGGCCCTGGCGTCGTAGCTATGAATCTCCAACACCTGCAGGTCACGGAGCCACAGAGACTGGGCCTCTAGAAGCAGAGGACACAGAGCAGTGAAGTCGAAACCTGGAGCTCCGGCTGGAGAGAGAGACGAAGGCCCCGCCAAACCCGGAAGCCGCCCTGTCCGCTCTACGTGCATTCCTGATTGGACAGTTCCCAGCCCAGCGTCCCTGATTAGATAATAAGTAAAACCCCACCCCCTCAGGTCCTGAATGACAGAAGATGTGATCAGATGCTCGGCTGAATGAAGACTAACAGCCTAAGTTGCAGCCTTTTCAGACAGGGCTCCCTCCCAGAGCTGAGCCGGGCCCACCCAAAAGGGTATTTGCCTTTAACCTTCTGTGTAAGGCACATGCATTTCAAATAATAGACTAGATAGCTATTCAAAAATAAATACATATATAATAACGATTATTTTAGAATTTCAGCTTTTATGACCGTCCTGGTTTCTGGCAGCCATAGTCCCTACCCTGACAGCCGCCCAGATGGCATTCAAATCTGCCTGGATGGGCTTGAAGACCATCACTCACCCGCTCTTTAGCACTGCCTTGTGTTGGTTAATCAGGCCCTGGGGGAGGAGGTGGGGATTGTAGATCGAGGGTGGGAACCACCTCACACCCAGAGTTCACCTGGTCTCAGGCCAGCAAGCAAGCCCATGAAGCACAGCTCTAGATCCTGAGCCTTGGCACCTCCAGCTGCACTTTCTATTTATATATCAGGTTTTTTTTTTTTTTAATATTTATTTATTTATTTATTTATTTATTTTTAGATGGAGCCTTGCTCTGTTGCCCAGGCTGGAGTGCAGTGGCACAATCTCAGATCACCACAACCTCTGCCTTACGGGTTCAAGCGATTCTCCTGCCTCAGCCTCCCGAGGAGCTGGGACTACAGGTACGTGCCACCATGCCTGGCCAATTTTTGTATTTTTAGTAGAGACGGGGTTTCACTATGTTGGCCAGGCTGGTCTTGAACTCCTGACCTCGTGATCCACACCCCTCAGCTTCCCAAAGTGCTGGGGTTACAGGTGTGAGCCACCGCGCCTGGCTATATATCAGGTTTTTAAAACCATAAACAGACACATAAGCAGCCACTTTGATTGAGGAGAAAGTGGGAGCCTAAAGCAGCTGACCCTCGAACAGCTCCACCAAGCCCCAGGCCAGGCCAGGCCATCTGAACACTCCAAGGCCACATGATAGTTACAGAGGATGACAGTTCCCACAGGTACTTATCAAACACTGTGCTAGCTTCTCAGTCACAGAGTCTCAGAATTTCTCCTTGCCAATACCCTGTGAGGGGAGGCCCTGAGTCACTAGAGCACAGGAGGTTCCTAAGCTCTTCCCAGGAAATGGTTAACAAAGTGTGGAGGTGGAGGAAAGCCCAGTCAGAACAAGTGACTTCGCAGGGTTTCCCTAGACTCTATCCCCTCCTCCACATGGGGCTAGGAGGTGAAACGAGCAGCCTCCTAAACCCCTCCATCCCACTCTCTCCTCGGTCAAAGTGGCTGTTTTTGTGTTTGTTTATTTATGGGATTTCAAAAACCTGATTTTTTTTATTTTGAGTAGCTTCAGGCTTGTGTGTATTTGTATAGGCTTTATTAGAAGGAAAAGGGCTTAAGACAATAACATTTTTAAAATGTCTCACTGGGGAATAGACTTCCATGTCATGAACGATGATACTGACCCCCTTCTGCTGCCTTTATGCAAAGTATAAATAGTTTGAGAATTGGCATGTGCTGGGTTGTGGTTTCAGTATGGGAGGGCGGTTCCTTAAGATGGAAACCAAGTCTCACTGAGCTGTAGAGCCACACTCACCTTTTATCACATTCCCCACCATAGTCTTTCACTCTTCTTCTGTGGTTAAATTTCTTTCAACATACTTTTTTTTTTTTTTTTTTTTTTTTTAAGACAGAGTTGTGCTGTGTTACCCAGGCTGGAGTGCCATTGTGCAGTCTTGGCTCGCTGCAACCTCCGCCTCCCAGGTCCAAGCAATCCTCCTGCCTCAGTCTCTGAAGAGTTGGGATTACAGACGCGTGTCACCACGCCGGGCTAATTGTTGTATGTTTAGTAGAGTAGAGGTTTCACCATGTTGGGCAGGCTGGTCTCGAACTCCTGACCTCATGTGACCTGCCCACCTTGGCCTCCCAAAATGCTGGGATTACAGGTGTGAGCCACCATGCCTGGCAAACATATATATTATTTTGATTATATATATAGGGTGTATATATACATATATAGGGAATATATATGTGTATATGTTTGTGTGTGTATATATGTGTATATATATGTATGTGTGATTTTGTGTGTGTGTGTGTGTGTACACATAGAGGTCTCACTCTGTCACCCAGACTGGAGTGTAGTGGCTGAATGAAGGGTCAATGCAGCCTCAACCTCCAGTGATCCTTCTACCTCAGCCTGTTGAGTAGCTGGGACTATAGGCCTGCAACACCAAACAAGGCCAATTTTAAAAATTTTTGTAGAGACTGAGTCTCACTACATTGCCCAGACTGGTCTTGAACCCCTGGGCTTAAGCAATCATTCCACCATGGCTTTCCAAAGTGTTTCGATTACAGGTGTTAGCCATCAAACCCTGCCAACAGTATTTTTTAAAAAACTGTTACAACCAAATTATGAGCTATGGTTGTGCCACTGCATTCCAGCCTGAGCACCAGAGTGAGACCTTGTCTCCAAAAACAAAACAAAACAAAACAAAACAAAACAAAAAAACTTATGACCAAATTAAAATTCTAAGGTTGTGTCCTCTGTGTCCCCTTCCTGCCCTGTAAGCTATCACTGTTAAATATAATGGGTATTGAGAAAACTGTTAGATATTATTAAGAAATTCCTATATATCCTCTAAGTGAGATAAGGTATTCTGATGTGGCCCAATATTTCCTCACCCCTACCTCCAGGGTCTAAACTAGCAAATCAAATCAGGACACCCACAAAGAACAGCTGGTCATTTTCAATTAGAAAATTAAATATCCCCCTTAGTGAGAGTAATCCAGTGATTTTAAAAAAGAAGCCAAACTGAAATGCAGTGTAGTCAAGGCACAATTACCCTGGAATAGCCACTTCACACGGAATGACTGAGGAGCCTTTCTTTCTTTCTTTTTTTTTTTTTT
>NC_045454.1:30013050-30019071 GCF_002776525.5 Piliocolobus tephrosceles | reverse complement strand
TTTTTTTTTTTTTTTTGAGAGGGAGTCTTGCTGTGTTGCCCAGGCTGCAGTGCAGTGGCACGGTCTTGGCTCACTGCAAGCTCTGCTTCCTGGGTTCATGCCATTCTCCTGCCTCAGCCTCCCGAGTAGCTGGGACAACAGGCGCCCGCCACCACACCCGGCTAATTTTTTGTATTTTTAGTAGAGATGGGGTTTCACCGTGTTAGCCACGATGTTCTGGATCTCCTGACCTCGTGATCCGCCCGTCTCGGCCTCCCAAAGTGAGGAGGCTTTCTAAGATGAACAAATTTGGGTAACACAATTCTTTCTTTCCTTTTCTTTTCTTCTTTTTTTGAGACGATATCTCGCTCTATCACCCAGGCTGGAGTGCAGTGGCATAATTTCGGCTCACTGCAACCTCCGCCTCCCGGATACAAGCAGTTCTCCTGCCTCAGCCTCCAGAGTAGCTAGCTGGGTTTCCGGCGCACGCCACCACGCCCGGTTAATTTTTGTATTTTTTAGTAGAGACGGGTTTTCACCATGTTGGTCAGGCTCATCTCGAACTCCTGACCTCGTGATCCTCCCGCCTCAGCCTCCCAAAGTGTTGGGATTACAGGCGTGAGCCACCGTGCCCCGCCCGGCAACATAATTCTTTCTACACCATTCTCAGCCTGGGCTGCCCCCCACCCCTGCCTCATTTCTAATGGCCATCCCACAATGTGGTCAGCAGCACAGTACAGCATGGTGAGAGAGGGGCTCAGGGATGGGATGAGGTTCTTTCCTGCATTATGAAAATCATTAAAAAGTGGTTTAAAAATATCCAAATGGGCAGGGCACAGTGGCTCACGCCTGTAATCCCAGCACTTTGGGAGGCGGAGGCGGGCGGAACACCTGGGATCTAGAGTTCGAGAGCAGCCTGGCCAACATGGTGAAACCACATCTCTATTAAAAATACGAAAAGTACCCGGGCGTGGTGGCATGCGCCTGTAATCCCAGCTACTCATGAGGCTGAGGCAAGAAAATCATTTGAACCTGGGAGGAGGAGGTTGCAGTGAGCCAAGATCGCACCACTGCACTTGAGCCTGGGCAATGAGAGCGAAACTCGGTCTCAAAAAAAAAAAAGAAAGAAAGAAAGAAAAAGAAAAGTCCAGATGTTTTTTTCTTACCCTTAAGTAGCAAATAAGATGCATTATACAAGACCCAGGTAAGGAAAAGAGTAAGTGCATTCATGTCTCAGCTTACTTCTTAACTAACTGTAATTCCCTGCGCATGTTATCCTACCTACTTTTAGCATGTTTTCCCGTGCGTAAAATGCACTAATGCCGAGTGGGGCGGGTGGTGGTATGAGGAGAGTGCTGCTGCTTTATCCAATCAGTGGCGCTGGCGCGGGAACCGCCTAATCAGCGGCGCCTCCGGAGGGGAGGGCGTGGCTTCCAACATTCAGCGGGGCCTTTGCTTTTTGCTCTCCAGAGTTTGGGATCCGTCTCTCCTGTTCCGCATTCTACACCTCGGGAGCCTCCGGTGAGTCTGTCACAGCCTCTGTTGACCTGTGATCTGCAGGGAGACGCACAGCAAAATGCCAGGACGTCCTGGAACATGGGAAAGGGTGAGTGTGTGGGGTTGGGCAACCCGAGAGGGGAGACCAGGTTGTGAAACCAGCAGGACCGGCCTCCCCACAGTCCGCTCCTGGGTCGCAGACCAGGGTCTCCTTTGGCGCAGCTCCGCCTCAGGCCCCTCTGGCCGCAAGATGGCGGCCGGGCCAATAGCCCGGACCCCAGGGTCCCGCCCCGTCCCTGCGGCGCAATGTCTGGAGCTCCCTTGGGAGCTCTTCAGGCAGCCCCAATTATTGCCCAGATTGTTCAGGGATGCAGGGCGGGTCATCAGGGCAGAATCCCGACCCGGTGTTTGCGTGGGAAGAACTGCGGCCTGTGGGGGCTCCCAATCTCTTTTGTTAAAGATTTTGTTTGAGACGGAGTCTTGCTTTGTCGCCCAGGCTGAAGGGCCGTGCGAGATCACGGCAACCTCCGCCTCTCAGGCTCAAGCGATTCTCGTGCCTCAGCCCCCAGAGAAGCTGGGATTACAGAACTGCGCCACCACTCCTGGCTAATTTTTGTATTTTTAGTAGATAAGTGGTTTCGCCATGGCAGAAAATGGTCTGGAATTCCTGGCCTCAAGTGATCTGCCAGCCTTGGCCTTCCAAAGTACTAAGATTACGAGCATGAGGCACTGCGCCCAGCCCCTTCTCTTAAAAATTAAAGGGAGTCAATGTTAAAACGTTAACGAGTTTATTTGAGCAGTGATTGGTGAAATGGAAAGCACCCAGCCATAATATGTGGCCCACCTGAGCGGCATAAAAGAAAGGGTTTTATAAAGGGCGTGTGATAAGGCAAACCAAATTCAAGAATTGCTTACAGGCCGGGCGCGGTGGCTCACGCCTGTAATCCCAGCACTTTGGGAGGCCGAGACGGGCGGATCACGAGGTCAGGAGATCAAGACCATCCTGGCTAACCCAGTGAAACCCCGTCTCTACTAAAAAATACAAAAAACTAGCCGGGCGAGGTGGCGGGCGCCTGTAGTCCCAGCTACTCGGAAGGCTGAGGCAGGAGAATGGCGTGAACCCGGGAGGCAGAGCTTGCAGTGAGCGGAGATCTGGCCACTGCACTCCAGCCTGGGCGACAAAGCGAGACTCCGTCTCAAAAAAAAATAAATAAATAAAAATAAAAGAATTGCTTACAGTTATGTAGTCACCTTATTTGTATGATTCAGGTGGAAATTTCCTGGTTATGTAATCAGAGGTTAATTGCTGGTTTATGATCTGTTAAGCCTGAATTTTGTTTCCGCCTAAAATAGTAATTTATAAGAAATAAACTCGAGTTAGGTTTTACATTTTTACTTATGAACAAAGGGCACTAGAGCCACTTCAGTCTAATTTTCTGCTTTTTAATTATTTTAACGCCCCACAGGAGGACTGGTTTTCCTCTGTGACTTCCTAATGTATGGCAAGCAGGACTTCTAATTCACTACCCTCTTACCCTAGGTTAACTAAGGCTCTCAGAAAATTTCCACTTTCTTTCCTACATTCTCAAATGTAGGAAATGAGGACAAACAACTTCCTGTCTCCAATTTACAACACTATCAACTATTTGTCCTTTATTATACATTTCAAACCCAGTGTTTTGTTAATCAAGTTTTTTTTTTTTTTTTGAGACGGAGTCTCGCTCTGTCACCTGGGCTGGAGTGCAGTGGCCGGATCTCAGCTCACTGCAAGCTCCGCCTCCCGGGTTTACGCCATTCTCCTGCCTCAGCCTCCCGAGTAGCTGGGACTACAGGCGCCCGCCACCTCGCCCGGCTAGTTTTTTGTATTTTTTTAGTAGAGACGGGGTTTCACCGTGTTAGCCAGGATGGTCTCGATCTCCTGACCTCGTGATCCGCCCGTCTTGGCCTCCCAAAGTGCTGGGATTACAGGCTTGAGCCACCGCGCCCGGCTTGTTAATCAAGTTTTTACACAGCAGTGGATAGCAGGTTTTTAAATATTTGTTTTCTGTTTGTAAACTTTTTTTTTTTTTTTGGTGACAGTTTCATTCTTGTTGCCCTTGCTGGAGTGCAATGGCATGATCTCCGCTCCCTGCAGCCTCCGCCTCCCAGGTTCAAGCGATTCTCCTGCCTCAGCTTCCCAAGTAGCTGGGATTACAGACTCCCACCACCGTGCCCTGCTAATTTTTATAATTTTAGTAGAGATTGGGTTTTGTCTTTTTGGACAGGCTGGTCTCGAACTCCTCACCTCAGGTGATTCATCCGCCTCAGCCTCCCAAGTCTGTAAACATTTTACATGATTAAAAAAAGTAGAAACATAATCTTCTGGAACTCCACTGTAAAAAAAAAAAAAAAAAAAGTCTGCGCCTCTCCTTTTATCTTCCCTAGGCACACACACCTTACTAGTACGCCTTTGGGTTGAAGTTTTGCTTTGGAAAAATTACAGGGCCCTTTACAGCAGCCATTTAGTCTATTCCTGGTCATGAGTTTCAGAACTGTCTGGGAGAACCCAAGATACCCACAGTGGCCATGTATCTTGGAATGTCTAACGAATATCATCCCAAGTTGTCTCTTAGAGGACAGCCTGAGGAGTAAGAATGTAGCCTCTCAGAAGAGCTGCTGGATGGCCTAGGCCTGTGGAAAATTTCCTTGTATAGTATTTGTCTAAAAAACTAACCTCTTAGAAAATTAAAATTATTTTTTCACAAAGGAATGCTTATACACTGTTGGTGGGAGTGTAAATTAGTTCAACCATTATGGAAGACATGATGGGAACTGCCTGAAGACCTAAAGACAGAAACACCATTTGACCCAGTAATCCATTATTGAGTATTTACCCAAAGCAATATGAATTATTCTATCGTAAAGACACATGCATGCGTGTGCGCATTGCAGCACAATTCACAATAGCAAAGACATGCAATCAACCTAAATGCCTATCAGTGATAGACTGGATAAAGAAAATGTACATATAAAACATGGAGTACTATGCACCTATAAAAAAAATGAGATTATGTCCTTTGCAGGAACATGGATGGAGCCGTAAGCCATTATTCTTAGCAAACTAACACAGGAATAGAAAACTAAATACCACATGTTCTCATTATAAGTGGGAGTTAAATCATGGGAACACATAGACCCGTAGAGGGGAATAACACATACTAGGGCCTATTGGAGGAGGGAGAGGATCAGGAAAAATAATGGGTAGTAGACTTAATACTTGGGTTATGAAATAATCTGCACAACAAACCCCCATGACACACATTTACCTATGCAAAAAATTTGCAAATGGACCCTTGAACTTAAAAGTTAAAAAAATTGTTAGCTTTTCCAATAATTCCCTGATAGCATTTTGATTTTATGTGCATATGATGCCTATTATGTATCAGAAATGTGGATTACACAGATGAACAGGGTTCAACATACCTGCCATGTAGGAGTTTATAGCTCATTAGCATGGGTAAGTGTGTAAACAATTTAGAATAATACTTGTACATAAAAAGACTTACAAGGTATTGAGCTGAAAGGTAATAGTGATCAATTCTGCCACTAACATAGCAGTGGAAATATCAAGGAGGGCTTTATAGAAGAGGTGACATTTGAGTGGGTGTCATTGTTTAATGAAACTTTTTGTGTTAATGTTGCTGGTGCGGATATTTCATTACCTTTTTTTTTTTTTTTTTTTTTGAGATGGATTCTCACTGTCTCGCCCAGGCTAGAGTGCAGTGGTGCAATCTCGGCTCACTACAACCTCCACCTCCCAGGTTCAAACCATTCTCCTGCCTCAGCCTCCTGAGTAGCTGGGACTACAGGCGTGTGCCACCATGCCCAGCTAATTTTTGTATTTTTAGAAGAGACAGGGTTTTGCTATGTTGCCCAGGTCTTGAACTCCTAACCTCAGGTTATCCACCCGCCTCAGCCTCCCAAAGTTTTGGGATTACAGGCGTGAGCCATGGCACTGGCCTAATTTTTTGTATTTTTAGTGCATACGGGGTTTCATTATGTTTGCCAGGCTGGTCTCTAACTCATGACCTCAGGTGGTCCATTCGCCTCGGCCTCCCAAAGTGCAGGGATTACAGGTGTGAGCCACCATGCCTAGCCTCTCAACCTGATTTTTATTTTTAGTAGACACATTGGTGATGAGACAATCAGATGTTCATATTGATGAGAAAAGGCAGAAATGATTTTTCTTCTGTGGATTATTGAAATAAATTTTTTTCCAAAGGACAAGAAGATCCCATCCCAGTAACGCAGTGCAAGAACCTGCAAGCAAAATGTACCTGAGACTTACAGTGGGGTACAGTACAGTGTCTCCTGGGAAGGTGGTCACTGAGTAATTTAATGGGCAGGATGTGGATGAAAGAATATTTTGAGTGATATGGTCTGACTTGACAGTGGAGTCGGACATATTTGTGTCCCAATCAGCACTGCCACTTCCTGAGTTTATCACCTTGAAAGATTTTTTCACTTATTTCAATTTCAGTTTTTTTTTTTTTTTTTTTTTTTTTT
>NC_045454.1:29996171-30012950 GCF_002776525.5 Piliocolobus tephrosceles | reverse complement strand
GGAGTGCAGTGGCACGATCTCGGCTCACCACAACCTCTGCCTCCCGGGTTCAAGTGATTCTCCTGCCTCAGCCTCCCGAGTAGCTAGGATTACAGGCACCTACCACTACGCCCAGCTAATTTTTGTATTTTTAGTAGAGACGGGGTTTCACTGTGTTGGCCAGGCTGGTCTGGAACTCCTGACCCCATGATCCGCCTACCTCAGCCTCCCAAAGTGCTGGGATTACAAGTGCGAGCCACCACGCCCGGCCCAATTTCAGTTTTTTAATAACTGTAAATTACATTTCATCAGAAGAGCTTAAAAGATGTTTAAGAAGTCAAAGACTATGAAAGGTATATTTCAGAAAAATCTAGTGATATATTTTGTTAAATTTATGTTTTTTTTCTGGTTGTGTGACTTTAAATAGAACCCCAAGGGTTTGCTTTGGGAATGCTACCAGAGAAGAGAAGTAGGAAAAATCTTTTTTCCATTATGGCTATAGAAAGTGAATACATTTCCACAAGCAAATATGATAGACTAATTGGTGCATTGTGTATATTTCTCAAACCATCAGCTCCTCTTTTTTTGCAGGGTCTAGAATTTGTAACAGTGGATATCTCTGTTCTGTATTCCGTTGTCTAGATGTCCAAGTTTAATGCAAAATTTTATGACATGGAACTTGATACCTTCTGGAAATGTTCACATATGGTTGTTTATTAAATTATCTCTCATGGAAATATTTAAATAACATGTTTATTGTCTGAAAAGGACAGCTATTTAAGCTTTTTTTTCTTTTTTTTCCTGGAGAAAGAGTCTTGCTCTTTTGCCCAAGCTGGGGTGTAGTGGCACAATCTCAGCTCACTACAACCTTCACCTCGCAAGTTCAAGCGATTCTCCTGCCTCAGCCTCCCTAGTAGCTGAGATTACAGGTGCACACCACCAGGCCCATCTAATTTTTCTATTTTTAGTAGAGACGAGTTTCACCGTGTTGGCCAGGCTGGTCTCAAACTCCTGACCTCAGCCAATCCACCCACTTCAACCTCTTAAAGTTGAGGGATTACAGGTGTGAGCCATTTTGCTTGGCCGCCTTTAACTATTTTATGTGACTCTTCTCTCTTACCAGAACGCTGCCCAAAAAGAGATTGTGACATATATTTGCACCCAGCACCAAGGTGATTTGACTCTCCTCTTCGGCCTGGGCCTTGCCCACAGAAGAGAGAGTGACTTATTGCTGAGTTTAGCATACAGGTGATATGATTCTTCTGCTGACTCCCAGAAGTCACTGTAACATATATCTGGGTCCATTGCTGAGATTGTGTGACTCTTCTGCCTGGAACTTGTTCATAGTGAGGATTGTGACATATTGGTTGGCCAAGCACCTACATGATATGACTCTTTTCTTAGACTTGGGCCCTGCCTGCTGGAGTGATTTTGACACATTTGCTGGGCCCAGCTGAAAGGTTATATGTGACTTCACACTTCTTCCTGAGCCCTACCCATGAAGGGCACTGTGTCTTAACTCTGAGGCACTTAATTAGGTGATATGACTCTTTTTTTTGAGATGGAGTCTGGCTCTGTCACCCAGTCTGGAGTGCAGTGGCACAATCTTGGCTCACTGCAACCTCCGCCTCCTGGGTTCAAGCGATTCACCTGCCTCAGCCTCATGAGTAGCTGGGATTATAGGCGTGCACTACCACAGTCGGCTACTTTTTGTATTTTTAGTAGAGATGAGATTTCACCATGTTGGCCAGGCTGGTCTCGAATTCCTGACCTCAAGTGATCCACCTGCCTTGACCTCCCAAAGTGCTGGGATTACAGGCGTGAGCCACCATGCCCGGCTGATGTGACACTTTTGTGTGGACCCTCTTCTTGGGATATTGTGACATATTGCTGGGCCCAACATCTAGGTGATGTGACTCTACTCTTTGGTCTCTGCCCAAAAAGGGATTGTGGCATATCAGTGGGTCAAGAACCTAGATGAGGTGACTCTCCTCTCCAGCCTGGGACCTGCACACACTGTGTACTGAGACATATCACTGGGTGTCACACCTAGGTAATGCAACTCTCCTGCATGGGCCCCGCCCGCAGAGGTATTATGAAATATCTTTCTATTAATCACCTAGGTGATGTGACACTCCTCTTCTGCCTGGGAACTGCGAAAAAAGTGTTAAATATCACTGGGCCCAGCACCTAGGTGATGTGACTCTTTGCTCATGCATGCGCTCTGCAAGCTGGGGTGTTTGTTACATATAATTGGGCCTAAACCCTAGGTCATGTGATTCTTTCATTTTCCTGAGCCGTACTCAGAGCATGTTGACATATTTTTGGGCCCATAGTTTAGATGATGTGACTCTTGCGTGGGCCCTCCCCATAAAGGGTAGTGTGACATATTGTTGAGCCTAGTACATAGGTGATGTGACTCATAGTTCTCTATGGCTTAGGCTTTGCCCAAGCAATTGTGATGTGTTGCTGGACTCACCACCTGTGTGTTATGACTCTCCTCTTCTGCCTAAGCCCTGCATGCATTGTGTATTGTGACATATGCCTGGATTCAGCACTTAGGTGATAGGGGATTTTTATTTTTATTTTTAAATCCTGGACGGAGTATTGCTGTGTCGTCCAGGCTGGAGTGCAGTGGCACTCAACTCACTTGGCTCACTGCAAGCTCTGCCTCCCGAGTTCACACCATTCTCCTGCCTCAGCCTCTCCAGTAGCTGGGACTACAGGTGCCCACCACCACGCCTGGCTAATTTGATACATACATACATACATATATATATATATATATATATTTTTTTTTTTTTGAAGACAGAGTCTCACTCTGTCACCCAGGCTGGAGTGCAGTGGCGCGATCTCAGCTCACTGCAACCTCCGCCTCCTGGGTTCAAGCGATTCTCCTGCCTCAGCCTCCTGAGAAGCTAGGATTACAGGCACACACCACCATGCCCAGCTAATTTTTGTATTTTTAGTGGAGACAGAGTTTCACCATGTTGACCAGGTGTCGATCTCCTGACCTCATGATCTGCCCGCCTCAGTCTCCCAATGTGCTGGGATTACAGGCGTGAGCCACTACAGCTGGCCTGGAGATTTTTACTGTTGTGTGAACACACATGAAACAGCATACATCATCATTTTCTCACATAAACACAGCCTACTTTTGAAGTTCTGAATCTCACACATAGAGGAAGTCAGAGGTGGAAAAATTGACTCTCATATGTGGATCCAGTTCGTAGGTGAGTTGATGATACTCAGAGCAAGATTCAGCACACCTATGAGGCTGTGACTTCACTAATTAAAGTCCACAGGAAGAGTATAGGCTGTCAGGTACAAATTTAGTCCATGGTTGAAATTGTAACTCCTGTTTAGACACAATGTATAGGAAGGGTTAACTTTCTATTCCTAAAACCAGAACATGTATGGGATTGTTAATTTCATCCCTGCACCTTCCTGCAGGTTTAATTGTAACGTTTTTCTCTGCCCAGCACCTGAGTGATCTGACTCTTGCCTAAGACCAGGCCACAGATGGAATAGTGACATATAGCTGAACCCAGAACTGAAGGGATGTGACTCTATTTTTCTGTATTGGTATTGCACTGTAACATATTCATGGACCCAACACCAAGGTGATAAGTGTGTCCAGCCTGGACCCTGCCCACAGGGGCATTGTAACATATCACTTGGCTCCTCAGATGTTTGATGTTATCCCCTCCCATCTCCTACCCTGTGTTTGCCTGTAAGAGACATTGTCACAAGTTTCTGGGCCCAGCACCTAGGTGATATCTTCCTGGGACCTGTCCGTATGGGGATTGTGATATATCGCATGGCCCAGCACTTACTTGATGTGACTCTCCTCTCATACCTAGGCCCTGTTCACAGGTGTGATTGTGACACATAGCTTGGCCTAGCCCCTAGGTTATGTTACTCTCCTCTTATCCTTCAGTTATTTTCACAAGGGGCATTGTGACATATTGCTGGACTGGGAACCCAGGTGATGTGACTCTCCTCTACTGCCTGAAATATACCCCAAAAGAGAGTTTGATATATTGCTTGATCAGGATCCTAGGTGATGTTACTCTTTTCTCCTGCCTAAACCCTGCATACATTTATGTATTTTGACACATCATTGGGGCCAACACCAAGGTGATGTAACTCTCCTGCATGGGCGCCTACAGGGGTATGATGATGTATCTTTTCATTCATCACCCAGGTGGTGTGACTCTCCACTTATGCCTGGGTCTTGATGAAAGAGGAATTGTGACATATCCCTGGACTTAGCATTTAGGTGATGTAACTCACCTTTATTGCCAGGGCATAGAATATTATGAGTATTGTGACAAATCTCTTGGCCTGACAGCTAGGGGATGAGAGGCTCCTGCCTGGGTCCTGCCCACAGGATGCTTTGTGGCCTGTCTTCTGGTTTTATTACCTAGAAAGATGTGACTCTCCTCTTCTGCCTGCATTCTTCCCACAGAGAAGATTGTGACATCACTGGATCCAGCAATTAGAAGATGTTTCTCTCCTGCCTGAGCCTTGCCCACAGGAACCTTGTGACATATCCTTGGGCTCAGCACCCAGGTGATGGAACTCTGCCACCTGTGCCCTGTCTACTTAGGCTATTGCAAAGTATAGCTGGTTTCAATACCCACGTGATGTAACTCTCCTGCCAGGCCACTGCCTTCCAGGGATATTGTGACATATCTTTGTGCCAATCACCCAGGTGACGTGAATTTTTTCACCTGTCTGGTCCTTGTTCACTGGGGGATAATGATGCATATTGCTGGTTTCAGCACGGAGCTGATGTGACTTGTCTCTTCTTCCTAGATTCTACCCGCAAAAAACCTGACATATCACTAGGCCCATCAGCAAAGTTATTTTGCCTGGCCCTGCCCTTAAAAGACATTGTGACATATTGCAGTGCCCAGAACCAATGTAATTTTTTTTTTTTTTTTTTGAGATGGAGTTGCCCAGGCTGGAGTGCGGTGGTGCAATCTCGGCTCACTGCAAGCTCCACCTCCCGGGTTCACGCCATTCTCCTGCCTCAGCCTCCCGAGTAGCTGGGACTACAGGCGCCCGCCACTACGCCCGGCTAATTTTTTTGTATTTTTAGTAGAAACCATGTTAGCCAGGATGGTCTCGATCTCCTGACCTCATGATCCACCCGTCTCGGCCTCCCAAAGTGCTGGGATTACAGGTATGAGCCACCATGCCCAGCCCTACCAATGTAATTTGTCTCTTGCCTAAACCCTGCCTACTGGGGGAATTGTGATAGATCTCTTGGCCAATGAACTATATGGTGTGACTCTCCTTTGTGGTTTTTTGTTTTTTTTTTTTTAAACACAGTTTCGCTCTTGTTTCCCAGGCTGGAATGCAATGGCACAATCTCGGCTCACTGCAACCTCTGCTTCCCAGTTTCAAGCGATTCTCCTGCCTCAGCCTCCCAAATAGCTGGGATTACAGGCATGCACCACCACACCTGGCTAATTTTTTGTATTTTTACTAGAGACAGGGTTTCTCCATGTTGGTCAGGCTGGTCTCGAACTCCTGACCTCAGGTGATCTGCCCACTTCAGCCCCCCAAGGTACTGGGATTACAGCTGTGAGCCACTGTGCCTGGTGATCCTCCTTTTTTACCTGGGCTTTGCCAATAGTAGAGATTGTGACCTATCTCTGGGCCCAGCACCTAGATATTATGACTTTCCTCTCCTGCCTGGTCCATGCCCACAGAAAAGAGAGTGACTTATCACTAGGCTCGACACACAAGTGATTAGATTCTTCTGCGTGAACCCAGCCCATGTGGCTTAGTGTGACATCTCTAGGCCCATCACCTAGATGATGTGACTCGTCTTCCTGGGAACTGTCCATAGTGAGGATTGTGATACATCACTTGGCCCAGCACTTATGTGGTAAGACTGTCTTCTTTTGCCTGGGCCTATCAATTTGGGCAACTGTGTCATATAGCTGTAGTCAGCCCCTAGGTTATGCGACTCTCCTGTTTTTCCTGAGTCCTACCCACAGAGGTCATTGCAACATATCTCTGAGCCCCTAATGTAGGTAATTTGGCTGACTCTCCTGCCTGGGCTTTCTGCTCGGTGATTTTTGTGACACATTTTTTGACTCAGCACCTAGGTAATGTGACTCTTCTCCACTGCTTGGACTCTGTCACAGAAGGTATTGTGATGTATCACTGGGCCTAACACCTAGGTGAAGATACTGTCTTCTCCTGCCTGGACACTGCATAAACTGTATATTTTGATATGTTGCTGGGGTTAACACATGGGTGATTCAGCTCTCTCACATGGATCATGAGCATGGGGTTATTAGGACATTTATTTTTGTTAATCACCTAAGTGATATGACTCCTCTCCTCCCTGAACCCTGTCGAAAGGAAAGATTGTGACATATCACTGAAACCAGAACTTAGGTGATGCGATTTTTCTGTTTAGCAACTGTGTATTTTGGGTATTGTGACATTTCACATGGCCAAACACCTAGAAGAATGGGAGACTTCGGCCTCAGTCCTATCCACAGGGGTTCTTGTGATATATATATCTGCATCCATTACATAAAAGATATGATGCCTTTTCTGTCTGCACCCTGCCCACAGGAAAGATTGTGACATACTTCAATCCCCAGCCACCAAGTGATGTATCTCTCCTGCATGTGCATAACTTTCAGGAGAAAATTGTAACACGTCACTGGTTGAGAACCCAGATGATGTGACTCGCCTGCCTTGTCACAGTCCTCAGGGAAAAGAAAAATTACATATCAGTGGCCCAGCATCCAGGTGATGTCACTATCCTGGGTGATTTCTGCCAAAAAGTTCATTGGTAACATATATCTCGGCCCAGCTCACAGGTTTGATAACTAATACCTCGTACCAGTCAATAGAAGAGATACTGTCTCCCACAGCTAGGCTTGCAAAAAGGAGTAAAATCCCAGGTCTCCTCTCTGTTTGAAGGTTATAGGGAATTACCACTCTCTCGTATATTGTATAAAGCACTCACACATGGAAAAGCCCACTGATGAGGTCATAATTCTCAGGCACAGATGCAGGCCACAGTTAAAACTGTGAACATCATTTGTGAACATGTGGCCACAGTTGAGATGGGGACTCATTTCTAAGCCCAGCTCAGAGGTGGGTGAGGATGCTCCTCTCTGGACCCAGCCAATTGGAGAGATGTTGACCACATTAGATCATGGGTACAGAGCAGCACAACGTTCTCAGAGCAGGTTACAACTCTCATGCACACCATATACAGTCCTCAAGAGTGTGCCCTGACAGGGCCAAACACACAGGTGAGATTGTGAAACTTATATTCACACCCAGTCAATAGCAAAGATTGTCATCCACTTAAATACAGCCTACCTTTGAGGTTCTGAACCTCACTTTTGGAGGTAGTTGAATGTTGGAAAATTGACTCTCATTTGTGGATTTTGTCCACAGTTGGGTTAGTGACTTTTTTTTTTCTTTGAGATGGAGTCTCGCTCTGTCACCCAGGCTGGAGTACAGTAGCCTGATCTCAGCTCACTGCAACCTCCACCTACCAGGTCCAAGCGATTCTCTCACCTCAGCCTTCAGAGTAGCTGAGACTACAGGTGCATGCCACCATGCCTGGCTAATTATTGTATTTTTACTAGAGACAGGGTTTCACCATGTTGGCCAGACTGGTCTCGAACTCCTGACGTTGTGATCTGCCCACCTCGGTCTCCCAAAGTGTTGGGACTACAGGCATGACCACCACGCCTGGCCTCGAGTTAGTGACTCTGTAACCAAAATTCAACACAGCTTTGTTACTCACTAAGGAGCATAATTCATTTGTTTATTTTGAGATGGAGTTTCTCCTTACCCAGGCTAGAGTGCAGTGGCGTGATCTCGGCTCACTGCATCTTCTGCTTCCTGGGTTCAAGTGATTCTCCTGTCTCAGCCTCCTGAGTAGCTGGGATTATGGATGCCCACCACCACACAGGCTAATATTTTGTATTTTTAGTAGAGATGGGGTTTCACCATGTTGGTCAGGCTGGTCTGGAACTCCTGACCTCAAATGATCTGCCCACTTCGGTCTCCCAAGGTGCTGGGATTACAGGTGTGAGTTACTGTGCCCAGCCTAAGGCTGGGCAAAGGAAATGGAGGTTCTCATGCACAAATCCAGTTCACCATTGAGATTGTGACCCCTGTACTTAGACCCAACATATAGGAGGTGTTGATTCTCATCCCTTGACTCAGGACATGTGTGTAACTGTTAATGTCATCACAAGACCTTTCTACAAGTGTATTGTGACATCTGAGTTATTTGTCTCATTTTCCTGGGCCCAGTTCACAGTGCTGTATCACTGGATCCAGACCCCTGGTAATGTGGTTCTATTCTGCCTTGATACAGCCCACAGGGGTCATTGTGACATATCGTGAGGAGTTGCACCCAGGTGATTTGAGTCTCCTCTTCTGCCTTGGTGCTACCCACAGGTGTATTGTGACATATTGCTTGGTCTATGTTATGTGAATCTTTTGCTTTTGCCCTAAACACATAGGCCATTGTAACATTGCTGAGTCCAACACCCAGGTGATGTAATGCTTCATCCTGGACCTGTCTACAGAGGGGATTGTAATATATGTCTTCACCAATCACCCTGGAAATATGACTTACTTTTCCTGCCTATTCCCTAATCACAGGGGGTATTGGGACATACTCTTGGGTCCAGCACCTAGCCGATGTGACACTTTTCTTTTTTTAAGGTTCTGCTTAGAAAAGAGATTATGATGTATGACTGTCCCTGACACTAAGGTGATGTTACTTTTTTTGTTTTGGCTCTGCCCTTAGAAGGCATTGAGACATACGGCTGGGCCTAACACTAAGATGATGTGAGTGCTCTGCCTGAATCCTGACCACAGGGAGCATTGTGACATTATTTCTTGACCCATTACAATCTCTCCTATAGGCCAAGCTCAGGTAAATGCCCTTTATACCTACATGAGGTGACCTTCCTCTTCTGCCTGGGCCATGCCCACAGAATAGAGAGTGACTTATTGCTGAAACAAGCAAAACAGTGATGTAATTATTCTGCCTGGTCCCTGCACACAGGAGTCACTGTGATATATGTTTGGGCCTCCCACCTGGATGATGTGCCTCTTTTCTTCTGGGGTTTGTCCACAGTGGGAATTGTGATATGCCACTTGACATAGCTGCTATGTGATGGGACTCTTCCTCATTCTTGGCTTCTCTCCACTGGGGTGATTGGAACATAAAGCTGAGCCCAGCACCTAGGCTGTGTCTCTCCTCTTGTTTATGAGCCCTACCCACAAGGGACATTGTGACATAACTCTAGGCTTCTCACTTAGGTAATGTGACTTTGTGCCTAGGCCCTCCCCTCAGGGGTATTGTGAAATAGTGCTGGACCAAGAACCTAGGTGTTATGACTCTCTGCGACTGCTTGGGGTGTGCTTAAGGAGAAATTGTGATGTGCATTTAGGTGCATCCATCACCTACATGGTGTTACTCTCCTCTCCTGCCTGAGACCTGCATGCATCATGTATTCCTTTTACTTAATTAATCAATTGTTTTGAGATGGAGTTTTGCTCTTGTTGTCTAGGCTGGAGTGCAGTGGCACCATCTCAGCTCACCACAACCTTCACCTCTCGGGTTCAAGCAGTTCTCTTGCCTCAGCCTCCCGAGTAGCTGGAATTACAGGTATGTGCCACCACTCCCACCTAATTTTGTATTTTTGATAGAGATGGTATTTCTCCATGTTGGTCAGGCTGTTGTCGAACTCCTGACCTCAGGTGATTCGAACATCTTAGCCTCCCACAGTGCTGGGATTACAGGCAGGTGCCACCACACCTGGCTGGAATAATTTATTTCAACATATCTCTGGGTTCAACAACGTGGTGATATGACTTTCCTGCATGGGCCCTCCCACAGAAATATTCTAATGCATCTCTTCTTTCATTATCTTGGTGATGTGACTACTTGAGCACTGCCAAAAAAAAAAAAATTGTGACAGATTCCTGGACCAAGCACCTAGGTGATGTGACTCTCTTCACTTGCCTGAAACCTGCATATTTTGGTTATTGTAACATATCACTGAAACAAACACCTAGGGGTTAGAAAGTTTCTGCCTGAGCCCTTCCCACAGATAGCCTTGGGATGTATTTTTTTTATCCATCATCTGGAGGATGAAACCCTCTACTTCTGCCTGCATTCTGTCCATAGAGAAGATTGTAACATATTGCTGGGCCCAGCAAACAGGTGTTTCGTCTGTCCTGTAGACTTTGCTCACAGTGAGTCTTCTGACATACATCTGAGCTCAGCATGCAGGTGATCGTACTCTTCTTCCTGTGCCCTGCTTTCAGGAGAGGATTGTAACGTCTCTGGTTAAGAACCCTGTGATGTGACTCTCCTGGCTGGTGCATGCTCTCAGGGAAGATTGTGACATAACCCTGGCCCAGCACACAGTTGATGTGACTCTTGTGCTTATTCTTTACCCACAGGTGTAATTGTGACATATAACTTGGCCAAGCACACAGATGTAATGATGACTTTCATACCTTCAAGAAGCCAGTAGGAGAGATAATGTTGCTCATAGCTACGCTTAGGAAAACAAAGAAGATCCTGCCTCTTTTTTCTGTACAAACGTCATAGAGAATTACCACTCTCTCACATATGTAAAGCCCTAGTGTGTTACAGAGAATGTCATAACAGGGTCCACCATGCAGATGAGATTGCATTTGTCCTATGCACAGCCCCGCAACCTTTAGAATTGTCACCCTTACACATAGAGAGCCCACTGGGTGAGGTCCTGAATCTCACATGAATGTACTCCACAGTTGGAACTTTGTCATATGTGAACATCTAGCCACAGTTGAGATGGTGACTCATGCCTGTAATCCCAGCAGTTTGGGAGTCTGAGGGAAGCAGATCATAAGGTCAGGAGTACCAGACCAGCCTGCTTAATATTCTGAAACCCTGTCTTTACTAAAAAACAAAGCAGCCAGGCATGGTGACCGTTGTCTGTAGTCCCAGCTACTCAAGAGGCTGAGGCAGAAGAATCGGTTGAATTCGGGAGGTGGAGGTTGCAGCGAGCCAAAATCGTGCCACTGCACTCCAGCCTGGGTGATAGAGTGAGATTCCATCTCAAAAAAAAAAAAAAAGGAAGGAAGGATGAATGAATGTCTTTGCACCAATCCCAAAGGTGATGTGACTCTCTCGTGTTAGCTGGTCTCTGCTCACAGGAAGAATCGTGACCTTTCACAGCATATGGTTGATTTTTTTCTTTTATTTCTTAGTTTTTCCTGCAGGAAAGATTGTGAAATATTACTGAACTAAGTACCAAAGCGATATTACTTTTTTTTCTTGGACCTGCCTATGTAATACATTGTGACAATTGCTGTGCCCTGCCCCTAGATGATATGAGTTTTCTGCCTATCAACTATTTTATGTGACTCTCCTCTTTTATCTTTGCTTCGTCCATAGATTAGACTGTAATATATCTTTGGGTCTGGGTCATACTAATAGAAGCGACAACGACTTACTACTAGGCCCAGCCCACAGAGTTGTGATACTCTTGCTTGATTCCTGCGCAAGTGGTCATTTTTACATCTTTCTTGGCCAATCGCCTAAATGACAGGTCTCTCCTCTTTCTGAACCTGTCCACAGTAGGAAATGTGACATATCTCTGGGCCCAGCACGTATGTGATGTGACTCTCCTCTTATGCCAAGGCCTTGCCTACTGTAGTGATTGTGCCATGTAGCTGGGCCCAGCTTCTACGTTATCTGACTCTGGTTTTCTTTCTGAGCCTTTTACCAAGGTGATGTGACTTTTCTTCCTGGGTCGTCCTCTCAGGGTATTGTGACATGTTGCTGGATGCAGCATTTAGGTGATGTGACTTCCTCTACTGCTTGGACTCTGACCAAAAAGGGATTGTGATGTATCACTTGGCACAGCACCTATGTGATGGGACTCTTTTTCTCTGGCCTAGGCCCTACAAACATTTTGCATTCTGACCTATAGCTGGAGCTGCCACCCACGTGATGAGAGTCTTCTACATAAGCCCTAGCCACAAGAGTATTATGAAATATCTTTTTATTCATCATCTAGGTAGTAATGTGACTCTTCTTCAGCCTCTACCCTGCCACAAGGGAATTGTGATGTATCACTGGACCCAGCACCTAGATGATGTAATTTATATTTTGACTGGACCTTGCATATTTTCATATTGTTACATATCATTGGGTCTGACATTAGGGAATGGGAAGCTCCTCCCTGCGCCCTGCCCACAGGCGGTCTTGTGACATATTTTGGGTCAATATCCTATGAAATGTGACTGTCCTCGCCTACATGCTCCATACACAAAGAAAAGATTGTAACATATCACTGGGATCAGCCACCAAGTGTGTGTCTCACCTCTCAGGGTGTTGCTCACTGAGAGCTTTGTAACATATCACTGGGCCTAGCACCCAGATGATGTGACTTGTGGCCTGTGCTCATCTTTTTTTTTAATTTTTTTTTTTTTGAGACAGAGTCTCTGTCACTCAGTTTGGAGTACAGTGATGTGATCTTGGCTCACTGCAACCTCCACCTCCTGGATTCTAGCGGTTCCCCTTCCTTAGCCTCCCAGGTAGCTGGGGATTACAGGCATGCATCACCACACTGGGCTTATTTTCATATTTTTAGTAGAGGTGGGGTTTCACCATGCTGGCCAGGGTGGTCTCGAACTCCTGACCTTAGTTGATCTACTTGCCTTGGTTTCCCAATGTGCTGGATTACTGGCATGAGCCACTGCACCCAGTCTGCCCTACTGCCACCTGCAGCTATCTTACAGAAATAGATTTTAATGCATCCCTGGCCAAGTACCTAGGTGATGTGATATGACTCTCCTATCTGGTTCTTTCCTCCAAAAAAGATTGTAACATATTTAGACAAACCCCAGGTAATGTGACTCTTCTGCTCACTCTCTACTCACTGATGTAATTGTGACATATATGTTGCCCCAGCTGGTAGTTTCTATGATGATTCTCACACCTTGAACCAGGCAATAAAAGAGTTTCTCTCTCTCCTAGCTAGGCTTAGGAAAACAAACACAATCCTTAGTCTCCTCTTTTTGCCAAGGTCATAGAGAATTACCACTCTCTAAATATTGTATAAAGCCCTCAGGTGACACAGACAGTGCCATCAAGGAACAAAATTACAGATGATATTGTGTTACTTTTTTTGTTTGGAGACAAAGTCTTACTCTGTCACCCAGGCTGGACTGCAGTGGCACACTCTTGGCTCACTGCAGTCTCAGCTTTCTGAGTAGTTGGGACTACAGGCATGTACCATGAAGCCCAACTATTTTTTGTATTTTTAGTACAGACAGGGTTTCACCATGTTGGCCAGGCTGGTCTAGAACTCCTGACCTCAGGTGATCCACTGTCCTCATGCTCGGAAAGTGCTGGTATTACAGGCATGAGCCACTGCACCTGGCCCCCAGCTGCTTTTCTGTATGTATATATTATTTTTTGAGATGAAGCATTGCTTTGTTGCCCAGGCTGGAGTGCAGTGGCATGATCTGGGCCCACTGCAACCTCTGTCTCCCGGGTTGGAAGCAATTCTCTGTCTCAGTCTCCTGAGCAGCTGGGATTATAGGCGCCTGCCACTGTGCCCGGCTACTTTTTGTATTTTTAGTACAGACAGTGTTTCACCACCTTTGTCAGTCTGGCTTGGAACTTCTGACCTTGTGATCCGCCGCCTAGGCCTCCTAAAGTGGTGGGATTACAGGCGTGAGCCACCGAATCCGGTCTGATTTTCTCTTGAACAATACTTTTATGTATTGTTAATATGCATAAAACATTTTGGTTCACATTTTGAATACATTGAAAAAAAAAAATAGAAAAAAGAGAATTTTTCCCATGTTCTGGGGTGGGCTTGGCTCATCTCAGGCAGGAAGTCCTCCCTGAAAAGGCTGCAACTTAGGCTGTCACTCTTGTGTTAGGCTGATCACATGTTGTGTCACTCGACCTGAGAAGGTGGGGTCTTGAACTATATCCAACCAGCGACGTTGGACTGGAAACTGCAATCGCGCACACAACTGGAGCGGACAGGGTGACTTCCGGGAGGTAGGTTGGGGGGACTCTGTCTCTAGCTGAAGATGGAGCTCCTGCTCTTGTCTTCACTGCTCTGTGTCTTCTGACCTAGAGCCCCAGCCTGTGTGGCACTGCGACCTGCAGGTACTGAAGATCTATAGCAAAAGGCCACTGAAAGCCTAGAAATGGTGAGATTGCCTGGTCCGACATCCGGAGAGGGGCAAGGGCTGGTTGGAACTGGTGGGAAGTGCTGTGGCGGGACTCAGGCCTCCCCGCAGTCAGCTCTGCACCCTGAGTTCTCCTTGTCCAGGTCTGCAACAAGGAGACCTGGACTGACTGCAGGTCTGCGTCAGTCCCCTGCAGAAGATGGCAGCTAGGCTGATAGGAGGGCCCCCTGGCGCCCTGTCTTCCCAGTGCAGTGACTGTACCATGGCCTGGAGCCCTCTCTGGACAGCTCTGCACCAGTAGCGCGGCATCTTTCCCAGATGTTCAGGGACCACGGGAGAATCATCAGGGCAGAATCCTGACTCAGGGTTATTAAAAATTTATGGGTGTCACCGTGAAAATATTAAATAATTTAATCAAAGGGTAACTGAAAAATTGTAGAGCACCCAGCTATGGTTTGTAATTTGTGGTCTATGGAAGGGGCTTCTCGAACTCCTGACCTCAGGTGATCCACCCATCTTGGCCCCCCAAGTGCTGGGATTACAGACGTGAGTCCCACGCCTGTCCTAGTTTCTTAATTTTTACAATCAAGGTGGAAATATCTTGGTTATATAATCAGCGTTTAATTGGCAGTTTATATTTGGTTAAACCTGAAACTTGTTTCCGGCGATGTGGTAATTTACCAAAAAATGCTCTTGAGTTTAGATTATTTTTTAGAAGTAGAAATCCAGGGACTAGAGCCACCTCAGTCTATTTGCCTGCCACTTAATTATTTTCACACTCCACTGGTGACTGATTTTTCCCTAAATTTTTCACATGTGTTACAAGCAGGACTTCAAGTCCACCCCTCATCCCCTATTCCTCCAGCCTAACTCTGGCTTGCAGGAAAATACTAAATTTCCAGTTTCGTCTGATATTCCCAAATGCCAATTTCCCCTCCCTAATTCACTTTATCAATTATTTGTCCTTTAGTGTATATTTTGATATTATTTTATTTATTTATTTTTTTACTTATTGAGATGGAGGGAGCCTTGCTCTGAGACTGGAGTGCAGTGGCGTGATCTCACTGCAACCTCCACCTCCTGGGTTCAAGCAATTCTCCTGCCTCAGTCTCCTGAGTAGCTGAGATTATAGGTGCCCGCCACCACGCCTGGCTAATTTTTGTATTTTTAGTTGAGACAGGGTTTCACCATGTTTGTCAGGCAGGTCTTGAACTCCTGACCTAAGGCGATCCACCCACCTTGGCCTTCCAAGGCGTGAGCCACCGTGCCCTGCCAATTAATTGTTTACTACATGATTTTTAATACAAATAATAATACATTTATTGTCTGAAAGGAATAAATGATTTTGCTTTTCTTACTGAGATATAAAATGTGAGCACCTTCAAAGTTTCTTCCCTTATGTGAACACTGTGAGTAATATTGCTGAATTTTTCTAACATTTAGTTTTAGTTTCACAAACCAAGTTAATAACTCTGACATGGAAGTTTAAGCCCAGTGAGTCTAAGCTGAGGCTAATGTTGAGCCTGCAAAAGGAGGTTATTAAGGCCCAGTTAGTTCCTTTTGGGGAGCTTCCCCTGCAAATTTCCTAGCCTGGTTATCCAAGCCAGGGAAGAAACCTCTATACTGAGAGAAGCTACAGAGCCTTGGAACTCTGGGGATCCACAAGCAAATGCAGATAAGGTTAATAAAAAGGAGATGGGGAGGGTCTTACTGAAAATGGAGTTGTTATTGTTTTGAGGCAGTTTCTAGACTTTTAAAAATAAAACATATATGTAAAAAAAATTGAATTTCAAAGGAGTATTGCAACAGGAGAAAGTAGCAACTATAAGTTGTTTTTCGCTACGGGATCTCGCTGTGTTGACTAGGCAGCCTCTGAGTAGCTGGAATTACAGGTGCGCGCCACCAAGCCTGGCTAATTTTTGTATTTTTAGTAGAGAGGGCTTTCACCATGTTGATCAGGCTAGCCTCAAACTCATGACCTTGTGATCCGCCCGCCTCGGCCTCTCAAAGTGCTGGAATTACAGGCGTGAGCCACCGCGCTGGGGCGAGATTTTTAAATATTGCAAATATTAGACAGAAAAGGGCTTTGCTTTCCAGAGAAAAGCAAACAAGATTAGAAAGGAGGTTGGAGGGGAATGTTTAAGTGGAGGGTAATAAAAGCAGATTTTAGATTAGAGAATGTTTTACCCGGACATATGTTCTTAGGAAGGACATAAAATGGAGTTGTATGGTGGCTCAGACTGAGGGTAAGATCAAAGTTCATGAGTTTGTGGGAAGAATATAAACCTAAGTTTGATTAAGAAGTATTTTATGGGCCGGGCGCGGTGGCTCAAGCCTGTAATCCCAGCACTTTGGGAGGCCGAGACGGGCGGATCACGAGGTCAGGAGATCGAGACCATCCTGGCTAACACGGTGAAACCCCGTCTCTACTAAAAAATACAAAAGAAAACCAGCCGGGCGAGGTGGCGAGCGCCTGTAGTCCCAGCTACTCGGGAGGCTGAGGCAGGAGAATGGCGGGATCCTGGGAGGCAGAGCTTGCAGTGAGCTGAGATCGCGCCACTGCACTCCAGCCTGGGC
>NC_045454.1:29928752-29996071 GCF_002776525.5 Piliocolobus tephrosceles | reverse complement strand
CTGGGCGACAGAGCGAGCCTCCATCTCAAAAAAAAAAAAAAAAAAAGTATTTTATGTTGAGCACTGAAGACAAAGTCAGCTTGTTTTTCAGTGAGTAAAAAGAGCAAATGTACAAAGCGTTTTTCTGGCTGTGTGATAGGTAAGAAAAGAGAGCACCATTTCAGTCATAATGGAAAGCGGTTCCCTACCCCCCCACCCCCACTTAAAGTCTTCCTGGAGAACACAAGGGATGAGAACTTTATTAATTACAACTGTTTATCATCTTTGTGCTTCATCTTTTCCCGCCTCTTTTCTTGGTCCTATACATTTCACTTTTTTGGGGTTGTATCTTTTTTTTTTTTTTTTTTGAGACAGAGTTTTACTTTTGTTTTATTTGTATTTTATTGTACTTCTATTTTATTTTATTTGTATTTTATATTATGTCATGTTATTTATTTTTTTGGAGACAGAGTCTCAGTCTGTTGCCTAGGCTGAAGTGCAGTGGCATGATCTCGGCTCATTGCAGCGTCAACCTTCTGGGCTCAAGCAGTCTTCTTTTTTTTTTTCTCTTTTGAGACAGTCTCCCTTTTGTTGCCCAGATTGGAGTGTAATGGCATCATCTTGGCTCAGTGCAACTTCCTCCTCTGGCGTTCAAGTGACTCTTCTGTCTCAGTTTCCTGAGTAGCTGGGATTACAGGTGCCCACCACCACCATGCTCAGCTAATTTTTGTATTTTTAGTGGAGATGGGATTTCACCATGTTGACCCGGATGGTCTTGAACTCCTGACCTGGTGATCCGCCTGCCTCGGCCTCCCAAAGTGCTGGGATTACAGGTGTAAGCCATCCCGCCAGGCCAAGCGATCCTCTTGTACCTCAGACTTCCAAGTAGCTGGGACTACAGGCATGCACCACTACACCTAGCTAATTTTTCTTTTCGCATTTTTTTAGAGATGGAATTTTTCCATATTGCTCAGGGTGGTCTTAAACTCCTAAGCTCAGGCAATCCATCTGCCTTGGCCTCTCAAAGTGCTGGGATTACAGGCATGAGCCATTGTGTCTGATCATACCATATTTTCTTTATCTGGTCTACCATTGATAGACATTCAAGTTGATTCCATGTCTTTGCTATTGTGAACAGTGCTGCAGTGAACATGCTTGTGCATGTGTCTTTATATATTTCTTTGGGTATATACCCAATTATGAGGTTGCTTGGTGAAATGGTAATTCTCTTTTTAGTTCTGTGAGAAATTGCCGCACTGCTTTTTACAATGATTGAATTAATGTACACTCTTAACAGCAGAGTATAAGTATTCCCTTTTCTCTGCAACCTTGACAGCGTCTATTTTTTGACTTTTTAATAGCCCTTCTCACTGGTGTGAGATGGCATCTTGTGGTTTTTCTTTGCATTTCTCTAATGATTATTGATGAGCATTTTATTACATGCTTGTTAGCCACGTTTGTCTTCTTTGAAAAACATCTTTTTCATGTTTTTTTCTTTTAGTGAGATTTTATTTTTTCTTGTAAACTTATTTAAGTTTCTTATAGATTCTGGATATTACACCTTGGTCAGAAGCATAGTTTGCAAATTTTTCCTATTATTCTTTTGGTTGTCTGTTTACTGTGTTGATAGTTTCCTTTGCTGTGAAGAAGCTCTTTAGTTTAATTAGGTCAAATTTGCCAATTTTTGCTTTTGTTAATGGCTTTTGGTATCTTCATCATGAAATCTCTGCCAGTTTCTATGTCTAGAATGGTATTTCCTAAGTTATCTTCCGGGGTTTTTTAAATAATTTTCAAATAAATATTTCAGCCTTTAATTAATGTTGAGTTGATTTTTGTATATGGTGTAATAAAGTTTCAGTCTTCTACATAGTGCTAGCTAGTTATTCCACCACCATTTATTAAATAGGGAATTCTTTCCACATTTCTGTTGTCACCTTTGTTGAAGATCAGATGGTCGTAGATATGTGGCATTATTTCTGGGCTCCGTTCTGTTGCATTGGTCTATGAGTTTGTTTCTGTACCAGTTCCATGTTGCTTTGTTTACTGTAGCTCTGTAGTATAATTTGAAGTTAGGTAATGTAATGCCTTCAGCTTTGTTGTTTTTGCTTATGATTACCTTGGCCATTCGGACTCTTGGTTTTATATGAATTTTACAATAGTTTTTCTTTTTTCTTTTTTTTTTTTTAGTTCTGTTAAAAATATTTTGGTCATTTGATTAGACTAACATTAAATCTGTAAATTTTTGGGGCAGTATAACCATTTTTAGGATATTGATATTTTCTACTTATGAGTGTAAAGTTGTTTTCCATTTGTTTGTGCCATTTCTGACATCTTTAAGCATTGTTTGTAATTCTTATCATAGAGATGTTTCACCTTCCTGGTTAACTGTATTTCTAGATATTTTGTTCTTTTTGCAGCGATTGTTAATGGCGTGTTTATAATTTGTATTTGGTATGGATGTTGTTGATTTACAAGGATGATACTAATTTTTGTGCATTTATTTTGTGTCCTGTAATGATACTGAAGTTGTTTGTAGGTTTAAAGAGTTTTTCTGCCAAGACTATACAGTTTTCCAGATATAGAGTTATATTGTCTGCAAAAAGGGATAGCTTGACTTCCTCTCTGTGTAAATTCCTTTTATTGTCATGTTTTGCCTGATTGCTCTGACCAGGACTTCCAATTTTGTGTTGAATAGAAGAGTTGAGAGAAGGAATCTTTGCCTTATGCCAATTTTTGAGGCAGAATGCTTCAAGCTTTTTACTTTCTTTCTTTTTGGGATAGAGTCTCCCTTTGTCTCCCAGGCTGGATTGCAGTGGCACAATCTTGGCTCACTGCAGCCTCTGTCTTCTGGTTTATGTGATTCTCTTTCCACAACTTGTCAAGTAACTGGGATTACAGGCACCCCTGGCTAATTTTTGTATTTTTAGTGGAGATGGGGTTTTGCCATGTCTGCCAGGTTGATCTCAAACTCCTGACCTCGGGTGATCCACTTGCCTTGGCTTCCCAAAGTGCTGGAATTACAGGCATGAGCCACTGCACCCATCTGCTTCCAGATTTTGTTCATTCAGTGTGTTGGCTGAGAGTTTGTCATAAATAACTTTTTTTTTTTTTTTTTTTTTTGAGACGGAGTCTCGCTCTGTCGCCCAGGCTGGAGTGCAGTGGCCTGATCTCAGCTCACTGCAAGCTCTGCCTCCCGGGTTCATGCCATTCTCCTGCCTCAGCCTCCCGAGTAGCTGGGACTACAGGCGCCCGCCAACACGCCCGGCTAATTTTTTGTATTTTAGTAGAGACAGGGTTACACCGTGTTAGCCAGGATGGTCTCGATCTCCTGACCTCGTGATCCGCCCGTCTCGGCCTCCCAAAGGGCTGGGATTACAGGCTTGAGCCACCGCGCCCGGCCCATAAATAACTTATTATTGTAAAGTATGTACTTTCAATGCTTAGGTTTTTGAGGGGTTTTAACATGAAAGATATTATATTTTATCAAAAGCCTTTTCAGCATCTATTGAGGTAATCTTGTGGTTTCTGTCTTTAGTTCTGTTTATGTGATTAATCACATTTATTGATTTGATTTGTGTACATTGAACCAACCTTGCATTCCCAAAATAAATTCTACTTGATCGTAGTGGGTTAGCTTTTTGATATGCTGCTAAATTTGGTTTGTCAGTATTTTGTTGAGGATTTTTGCATGAATGTTGAAAGATATTGGCCTGAATTTTGTTTTTTGTTTTTTTTTATCTCAGCCAGGTTTTGGTATCAGAATAATGCTGTTCTTATATAACAAGTTGGACAGAAGTTACTTTTTCTTAATTTCTTAAAATAGTTTCAGTAGAAATAATACCAGCACTTTTTTGTACACCTGGTAGAATTCAGCTGTGAATCTGTCTGGTCCTTGGCTTTATTTGGTTGGTTGGCTATTTATTATTAATTCAATTTTTGAGCTTCTTATTCATCTGTTTAGGGCTTTGATTTCTTTTTTTTCATTCTTGGAAGGATGTATTTGTTTAAAATATTTTCATTTTTTCTAGCTTGTTTGTGTGCACAGAGATATTCATAGTAGACTTCAATATATTTTTGTGGGGTCAGTAGTAATGTCTTTTGTTATTTCTAATTGTGTTTATTTGGATCATCCCTTCTTCCTTCATTAATCTAGGTAGTGGTTTATTTATATTATTATTTTTTCATAGACTTAATTCCTGGATTTATTGATATTGATTTTGATTATTTCTTGTCTGCTGCTAGATTAGCAGTTGATTTGCTCTTGCTTCTTTCATTCTTTTATTTATGATGTCAGGTTGTCAAATGAAGATCTCTCTAACTTTTTGAGCATTAAATGCTATCAATTTCCCTTTTAACACCACCTTAGCAGTATTGCAGATATTCTGATATGTTGGTTTTATATTTTTATTTTTATTTATTTATTTATTTTTTGAGATGGATTTTTGTTCTTGCTGCCCAGGCCAAATGCAATGGCACAATCTCGGCTTGCTGCAACCACCACCTTCTGGGTTCAAGTGACTCTCCTACCTCAGCCTCCCAAGTAGCTAGGTTTACAGGCGTGTGCCACCACGGTGGGCTAATTTTTGTGTTTTCAGTAGAGATGGAGTTTCACCATCTTGGCCAGGCTGGTCTCAAACTCCTGACCTCATGATCCGCCTGCCTCGGCCTCCCAAAGTGCTGGGATTACAGGCATGAGCCACTGTGCCCAGCCCTGGTCTTTTTTGTTCTTATTTGTTTAAAAGAACTTCTTGGTTTTTGCCTTACTTTCATTATTTATCAAGAAGTTATTCAAGTGCAGGTTGTTTAATTTTTATGTAATTGTATGGTTTCAAGTTGTTTTCTTTTTGTTGAATTATATTTTTGTCAAGCTGAAGAGTTCTGTAGATGTCTATTGGGACGATTTGGTCAAGTGTTGAGTTTAGGTCCTAATGTTTTGTTAATTTTCTTCTTCAGTTATCTGTCTCTTAGTGCCTGTGGGATGTTGTAGTCTCCCACTGTTATTGTGTCAGAATCTAAATCTCTTCATAGGTCTCTAAGAACTTGCTTTATTCATGTGAACCCGTTAATTTTATATAACAATTTTCTCTTTTCTGCTTTTTCTTCTGTAAACATTCTTTCATGTGTGTACAATGTGCAAAATTTAGATGTCCACGAGTTTAAGAACATGTTTATAGACCTGGCTGTTGTAAAAGTCTAAATTAGAAATAAGAGGCTTAATTAGTCCACATAAAAATAAGAGAAAATATCTTACTAAAATCTCTTTTCTTAAAACAGTTAGGTTTTACATAGATTTTTATCTCCCTTTTTTGGAAATATATGTAAATCATATTAACAGTTAAATAAATCTTTGTTATTTATTTATTTTTTTTACTCAGGATTGTCTTTATCTGGGACCTGAGATTAATTGCTTTGTTTTTGCTTTGGCAAAAGGTTATTCTTAATATTTTTAGTCTTTTAAAGTTGACACAGATTTGTTTACAGTAAAACTCATTCCAAGAGCACACAAAAGTTTAGCATAAAAATAGGATTAAATTTAGCAAAACAGAATTATAAGGACTAAAAGATATTGGGTAATTTGATTGACAAACCTGTTTATCCAACGTGATTATTTACAGGCTGAAGTACTTATACTACAAAAGCAAAAATAGTTCAGTTTGTAAACTGAACAGTGGAGTATGTTGTCATACCTTGGTTTCTATTTATTACTTCAGTACAATTAGCATAGTTATGTGTGGTGTTGTTAGACAACCTGCATTCATATACATTTTAATAATATTTTCTATAATAGTGTGAATATAAAGCCACAATGTCTACTTTGAATGAATTCCTTAGTTATTTTAATATTGTGATTCACACTTTCGAAATGTAAAGTTTTTCAATTGAAATATAGTTACAGAAATTTTAAAAAATCCTCCATACATTATGACTAGTACATTAAAATTATTCCTCCTTACATATTTATATCCAATAGCCAAAGAAATTTTACTACCAAATTGTTACAGTAGACATTAGTCATCTATTCTTATTAATTTAACCAACAGGGATAATTGTAAGTAAGCATAATTTCAGTGTCTTTCATTTCACAAATTGGAATGCTGCTATTACAGGACAAATAAAGGCAGGCGATGTGGCTGCCCAAAAACTGTAGTAGCTCTCCAGTTAGCTACCTTACAGGTTCACATATATTCCACTATATTAACACAGTCAGATTTTAATTTTTTATCAAAAAGTGCTAGTGGAAGTTGTGAGATATAGTTGAATATAGATTCCGCATTCGATGGCTAGAAAATTAGCATCAGAGATAGAAAAAAATCTTTTATAATTCTTCTGATAATATACCTCTTTTCTTCATAATACTCATGTTTCTCATGCTGTGAGTAGCTATGCACTTTGGGTATTTAGAGAGAAATTCTTTTTGGAGGAATATTTTCTGCCTGACTTGAACAATCTTATATCTAATTTCAGTTTTTTCTTAAGATGCTTTTAACTTTTTTTTCTCTCAATATAATCTTTCTCAGAGTGAGAGCTGTTTTTCTTTAGATGCTTCGTGTATCTGTTTTAGAAGCCCTATTAGTATCCCATAATGTCTGTGAAAGACCTGGCTGTTACAGTGAGAACTCTTGGAGCTATCTCTATCTAGATGCATGCTAGAAATCCAGCAGTTTATTTTCCATGTCACCATTATAAATAGAAACTGTGGCTTAAATAATGCTCTCATTTCCATTATTGTGAAGGTGCAGTTCTACCCAGGGAGGCTCTCTTCCTGCAGCTCAGGCTTCACTCTTTCATGTGACACTAAAGTGCTGCTATGGCAATTGGCATTCACCTATAATGTGAGCTGCCAGCTGTGATCCCTGTGCTGTGGGCTGTACCGCAGTGGCAGAGGGTAGGAAACAAAAGAGGACACTGGCAATCAGAAGAGGGGAAACCGGAGTACTGTAACCCCGTCCTCAGGGAGGAGAGAGGCACTGCTTTAAAATGCAAGTAGCCAAAAAGATAGCACCCTATTCAACCACTTTTGTATAAGAGTGAAAGTCTACCTTCAGCAGGCAGCTGGCTTCAAGTTGCAGAACTATCTTCTGTCATGAACATGTGAAAAGCTTATTTTGTCATTGAATATAACCAATTGGCATACATGGATGACCTCCCCAATGACCAGGTGAATTTAGGATGAACTGTGTATGACGTGGTGGTGTAAATTCTTCTACTTGTAAACTATTTATGATAACCATCTTTATGTCTTTTCAATCTCTTAAGCAGACTGACTGTAATATATGTGACATTCAGATTTAATTGTGTAATGAAAGAGTTTTCTTTCTTTTTCTTTTTCTTTTCTTTCTTTTTTTTTTGAGACAGAGTCTCGCTGTGTCACCCAGGCTGGAGTGCAGTGGTGCGACCTCGACTCTTTGCAACCTCTGCCTGTCAGGTTCAAGTGATTTTCCTGCGTCAGCCTCCCAAGTAGCTGGGACTACAGGCACATGCCACCACGCCCGGCTTTTTTTTTTTTTTTTAATTTATTTTAGTAGAGATGGGGTTTCACCGTGTTAGCCAGGATGGTCTCTATCTCCTGATCTTATGATCGACCCTCCTCGCCCTCCCAAAGTGCTGGGATTACAGGTATAAGCCACCATGCCCAGCTTCTTTCTTTGCTATTATCGTGGTTTCTCTGGGGCTGAAGAGGATTTTTTTTTTAAACTATATACCAGACATAATATAAAGAAATAAGGTGCCAACCAAGCTTTACTCTAGAGGGGACTTTCCCTCTCAGGCTTCTCACAATTATGCTGTAAAATGCATGCTGTCACCTAAATATGCAGGCAGAATTGTGTCTCTGCCTATTTGGTATCTATAGTCCTCCACAGTCACTTCTAGAGAGGCTAGAGCAGATTTCTACAAACCATTTTTTTTTTCTTAGACGGAATTTCGCTCTTGTTGCCCAGGCTGGAGTGCAGTGGCACAATCTCAGCTCACTGCAACCTCCACCTCCTGGGTTTAAGTGATTCTCCTGCCTCAGCCTCCCGAGTAGCTGGGATTACAGGCATGCACCACCACGCCTGGGTAATTTTGTATTTTTAGTAGAGACGGGTTTTCCATGTTGGTCAGGCTGGTCTCGAACTCCCGACCTCAGGTGATCCACCCACCTTAGCCTCCCAAAGTGCTGGGATTACAGGTGTGGGGCACCTCGCCTGGCCTAGATTTCTACAAACTTTATAGGGCAGATATTAACCATTTTACTTCTTTCAATGACTCTTGTATCTTCAGACCTGAAACTGATTCAGAGACCATGGAGCCCAGAAACCCAATCAGTGTAACAAGTGTGCATTGAGTAGACATGGAGACATGAGAATCTCCACTTCTCTTTCCTTCCTCTTACTAACATGCTCACAATTGCAGGTAACACCTACTGCTATTCCACGCATCTAGGACCTAAATCTGCAACTCCAAATTCTAAATCTAGGTCTAGAAATTAAAAAACAAAACAAAACAAAAGTTTCATTTGAGAAATGCAAGTTTTTTTGGGGGGGGGGGTGTGGGGGGGGGGATGAAGTCTTGCTCTGTCACCAGGCTGGAGTACAGTGGCATGATCTTGGCTCACTGCATCCTCCTCCTCCTCCCAGGTTCAAGCTATTCTCCTGCCTCAGCCTCCCGAGTAGCTGGGAGTACAGGCATGTGCCACCACACCTGGCTAATTTTGTATTACTTTTTTCAGTAGACACGGGGCTTCACCATGTTGGCCAGTATGGTCTCCATCTCTTGACTTCGTGATCCTATCTTGTTGGCCTCCTAAAATGTTGGGATTACAGGCATGAGCCACTGTGCCTGTCTGCAAGTCTTTTTACTTATAAAACTCATACATTAAAATAAGAGCACAATTATGTCTTTCTCCTTACTTTCAACTATGTATTCATCTCTTGAAGCTGTTCACTATTGCCAAAAGTAGGTATAAGTTAAACCAATAATAAGTTATTTATTTAAACAAAGAAGAATTTCTCACAAACTAGTTTGTATCACCTCACTCTCTCTCTTTTTACCTTCACAAATCCACTTATAATTGCTGCTAATCAAAGTGTAGATTCCAGGCATCTTGAATATTTCTTCTCAAGTTACAGTGCTTAAGCTTGGCCCCAATAAACTGTCTACTTATATTCATGTTGTGTCAGCTTTTTTTTTAGGTGAAATATTATTTAGAATTTTCTAGAGCAGCCTCTGAGTAGATTTCTCCTTTGATTGTACTCGCTGTAACATCCAAAAATGTAGAATGATGTTGATTTTATCTGGAATCTGCAAATAAGGTCTGGCCTCTGCCTGGAATTTACAAAACAGGGCCAGACTTTAGATTGAGAATGTACAGAAAACCAACAGGAGGCATTTTCTGCATTGTGAGATGTCAACGTAGACATTTCAGATCCCTCCTTTGAGAGTGTGGCTCTTTGACCTTTTCACATCGCTATCTTTATGTGAGAGGCTACAGGTGTAAATAGAATCTGATGGCAGAATCTCTAAGTGTTAACAAGCATCTTAGGAGTGAGAGATCAAGGCCACAAAGTAGCCAGAGCCCTGAGCACAACTATAGCTACCTGGAAAATGTGATACCGGGGTCTTATTGTCCTTCTACATGCCCAAAAGCTAGCTAATCAGGACAGGTGATCCAGGTTCTGGAGCTCCACCAGGATAGTTTCATTTTCTTTTTAGAATCAGCCTGAGTCTCTCCTGCTGGCTTATTATTGGGCCATCAGCCCAGGGTCACTGGAAATGCTCTCATAATCACCTAGGCATCTGAGACATTTGAGAATCTCCAGAACAGAATTGTGTCAGACTGACAAGAGTGGTTAATTTTGCTTCTGTCTTAGTGTAAAAGAAATGAGTCATCTGGTATTTGTTCCTCCCACCATACAAGAGATGTCTTTGGCTGGTACCCAGATGAGAGTTTCTCTGGTTCCCTGGTACTTGGGTGAAAAACAAGGAGGAGATCTGGAGACTCAAACAGATAAACAAATTGATTCCATTTCATTAGAAAAATAGATAAAGCAATCATGGTCCCTACCATGCAAGAACTTTTAGTCTTGACTATCAACTGGATAAGTGGTTTAATTATACATCATATGGTGGGTACAATAAATAGATGTGTGCAAATATATGGGATTTATTTACACCATTTTCTTTATATTGTTGAGACTTCTGATGTCTACACCTGAACATATATTTATAAACAAAAGAGTTATTATTTGTATTTTTTAGCTTGCTAAGAATACTTATCTTCTAAAAATTATTTTAGAAAACCTTAAGAGTTTTGTTTAAATTGCTTATTAGTATGTGATATGTCCTTGAGAGGGCAGTGGGGTTTAAAAAGATTAAAAATTATACAAACTCTGAGATTTAAGATTTTTTTTTTTTGGTACACTTAAAAAATGAAACAACTGAAAATACTCCCCAGTGGCTTAAAGAACAGAATTTTACATTAGTTCTACACCTTGCCCCAGCCCTGATCAGATTCACCCTTTTTGAAGACCTTATTTAGGTATGAACTAACTAGAAGAGATCAGAGTTTTGGGTGATGAATCCTGTTGCTTTTTTAGGGTTGATGCTCATGATTTTCTGAAACCTGGAAGCAGATAAATGGAAAATATGAAACATGATTTATATGGTCTTAATTTTTAAATTTTTTATTGAAACCATTGTTTGCAGAGAGATTATGTTTAGCAACTTGTTTTCTGTCCCTGCAGATATAGTAATTGATTCACAAATCACAAAATAGTAAATATAAACACAACAAAAATTCATCTAAATTACATTAAACTCTATCTGTATCCCGCTCATCTGTCTATATTTAGACTATATATTTTTTTTAAAAATCAGTGACATATAAACAAAAGAAGAAATAAAAATGCTGGGTTCTTATTCTAAATCCTTGGAATTATTGAACACTTAGTATAAACTCACAGGTTTTATCAGAATTAAGTAATGGGTTATCATAGTGCTCTGTAACCTCTTATTGAGCACACGGTACCTGCTTAATAAACGTTGCATTAGTACATGTGTACACGTTGTTTTCTAAATGCAGACTTACTCAGAAATTGCTGCTTTCTGTTTTCTCTATAAACTTTAAAAAGCCAGCAAATAATATAATAGTTTAAGATAAAGAATGGTTGTCTTCATTTGTATCAAAAGTATTTGTGTTGTGACAAGACTGCTGAATATAAGGGACTCTGTGCCATGCCTCATTTTTCTAACCAATGCTAATAATGAGCCCAGAGAGAGTGACATCAGAACTGACAGGGGACTTCTTTAAAATACCCATTTGTGGACCCTTTCCAAACCTGAAGAATCATACTACATAGAGTGGGGCCAAATTTACGAAGTGATTTATAAGCTCATTAAAGCTTGAGTAGCAGTGCTTAGGTAAGTGGTTATAAGCACAGGCTTCTAATTAGAATCACATGGCCAATTTGCAGAACTCTCTTGTACCCTTTTCACAGTTTGTTTAGTGTTCTGGATGAAAGCGTCTATTTGTTTTAATTAAGTGCCTCATGTGACTCTAAGGTGCCAGAATCAAGTATGACGAGTTCAAGATACATTTATGAGAGTTAAGTGCTGCCTTTGCACTAAAGGGTGGTCCAGGAACCTGTTCTGTTTGGGTTTGGTAAGGACAGGACAGTGTGGCCAATATTTCTATTACTGTAGCAGAAATTGCTAGTGTCTGTAGCAGAGGAGAGAACCTGCGGACCAAAAAAATAAAATATATATATTATATATATACACGCACATTTTTTTCTTTTTTTTTTAAAGATGAAGTTTCACTCTTGTTGCCCAGGCTGGAGTGCAATAGTACAGTCTTGGCTCACTGCAACCTCCACCTCTGGGTTTCAAGCGATTCTCCTCCCTCAGCCTCCTGAGTAGCTGGGATTACAGGCATGAGCCACCACATCCTGCTAATTTTGTAGTTTTAGTAGAGATGGAGTTTCTTCATGCTGGTCAGGCTGGTCTCGAACTCCCGACCTCAAGTGATCCACCCACCTCAGCCTCCCAAAGTGTGGGATTACAGGCATGAGCCACTGCGCCTGGCTGCAGAGAAACTTATATTTTTATCTCTATGGAGCAGCTCATTGTTCCTAAATCCTTTCTGTTATAAAGGACAGAAATGGGTCGAGTTTTTCTGTCTTGGGCTTTCTACCTTTGGGTGTGGTGGTAAAAGATGAACATGTGGTGCTCAAATTTTTAAAGGCATATTCTAAAGATGCAGGTATAATTAGTCCAGAAAGTGTCATCTGAGAAATAATTCTAGAGGAGGAGGAGAAAGAGAAAGAATTACTTTTTTTCAGCTAAACATTTCTGACATCAAGAGCTGTGTCCACTCTGCCTCCTGGATTGCCATGTGTTTAGTACTTGCAAATCTTCACTTCTATACTTGTGTTTTTTCTCCCTAATGAGTTTTTCTTAACTACTTTTACAAATGCTTATGATAGTCGAGGGTCTCTGAAAAATACTTCGTTTCTATATATCACAGCCTTCTGTACATCATGGCTTCTTATATGCCATGCAGAATTCTCACCATGAATTTGTGATCTGCAATATTAAAAATATTGACTGGCTGTTGAACATGGATAACTGTGGATACTCAATATTTTTCTTCTTTTCTCTTCTCTCTTTTCTTTCTTTCTGAGACGGAATCTCACTCTGTTGTCCCGGCTGGAGTGCAGTGGCATGATCTCGGCTCACTGCAGCCTCCACATCCCAGGTTCAAGCAATTCTCCTGCCTCAGCTTCCAGAGTAGCTGGGATTACAAGCATGCATCATCACACTCAGCTAATTTTTGTATTTTTAGTAGAGACAGGGTTTTACCATGTTGGTCAGGCTGGTCTCAAACTCCTGACCATATGATCCACCTGCCTCAACCTCCCAAAGTGCTGGCATTATAGGCATGAGCCACCGCATCCAGCAATGATACTCTATATTTCTATGGGGAAAACCTGGGGTTCTTAGTAAAGATGGAGAGCATGTAATGTTGCGGTTTTTTCTGTGTTCTTTATTATTTTGAGGCATTACACGATTAAGAAAATGCTCATTTAAACAGAATGGCATTTATTACCCAGAAAGTTCTGAAAGAAGTGGCTGTGCAATTTGGCTCATGCCTGTAATCCCAACACTTTGGGAGGCTGAGGCGGATGGATCACAAGGACAGGAGATTGAGACCATCCTGGCAAACACAGTGAAACCCCGTCCCTACTAAAAATACAAAAAATTAGCCAGGCATGGTGGCACGCGCTAGTAGTCCCAGCTATTCAGGAGGCTGAGGCAGGAGAATCACTTGAACCTTGGAGGCAGAGGTTTCAGTGAGCCGAGATCGCACCATTGCACTCCAACCTGGGTGACAGAGCGAGACTGAGTCTCAAAAAACAAAAACAAAAAACAAAAAACAAACAAACAAACAAAAATTATCAGGAGATACCTGCTTATTTGGTTGCTAAAGAAAGACTACTTAAAGTCACTATTAAAAATTGTAGAACATGGAAGATATCTGTATCTTTAACTTTCCATACAACTGATGTTTTCTTACGGTTAAATTCAGACTGTAACTGGTTTTAGTGGGGGCAATATCTCAGTAGTGATGCTGTGTCCTTCTGGGTGCATCAGCACACTATAAAAACTTGTCCTAGTGCATTTGATGTTAATAACTCACTTGCTTAGTAAGCTCTCACAGATTTTTTCGCTATAGAGTTTTTTTTTTTTTTTTCTTTTCATTAAGTATCTTTTTTTTTTTTTTTTTTTTTTGAGACGGAGTCTTGCTCTGCCGCCCAGGCTGGAGTGCAGTGGCCGGATCTCAGCTCACTGCAAGCTCCGCCTCCCGGGTTCACACCATTCTCCTGCCTCAGCCTCCCGAGTAGCTGGGACTACAGGCGCCCGCCTCGTCGCCCGGCTAGTTTTTTGTATTTTCTATCAGAGACGGGGTTTCACCGTATTAGCCAGGATGGTCTCGATCTCCTGACCTCGTGATCCGCCCGTCTCGGCCTCCCAAAGTGCTGGGATTACAGGCTTGAGCCACCGCGCCCGGCCTTCATTAAGTATCTTTATGCAGCTGATGTCCATAAACCATCACATTTAATCTGGCAGCTGCCCTGTTTTTGAGGTTTTCTTTGTATTTATCTTTCTTTGGTAAATGAAAGCTCTCATCTTTGTTTACAGGCCAGAAAAACTTAAAAAAAAACACAGACTCTTCCACTTACTGGATGTTTGACAAAATGATCTTTTGGAGCCAAAACATTGGCATAACTGGTAAACTTGGTAAAGATTCAGTAACTTAGACTTTATTTCACATCTCCTGAAAAAATAATCTGCATTAACAAGATGTCTGGTTTATTGTACACATTAAAATTCGAGTGTTACCTTCTAAGTCAACATGTCTATTTTGTCTGAAAAATGTAAACAGCTATGTCTTTTTCATCTGAAAAACATACACAATTCATTCTGTATTATGTAAACATAGTCCCCCAAAAATGTACATGTTAGTGTTTATGCCCTCAATTTTATACTTTATCATCCAGACAAGTGTCATATATACACTGATTTGTGGATATGATGCCACTCTTTTTTCTCAGAGTTAGAGAATACATTAGAAAACGTTTGTGTTTTGACAATTATTTTATTGGATAATTTCAGTCCCTCTTATAAGTTAGAATCAGTTCTATTCGCTTTCTGATTTTACCTTGAGTTGAATGGAAAATTCTGCCAGTAGCCACTTTGTAAGTATGTGTGTTTGTGTGTCTTTTCCAGGGACTGCTGACATTTAGGGATGTGGCCATAGAATTCTCTCTGGAGGAGTAGCAGTGCCTGGACACTGCACAGCAGAATTTATAGAGGAATGTGATGAAAACCTGGCCTTCCTGGGTGAGGATAACTTTAATACAAAATTCCTTATATAAACTAAAGGTTTCATTTCTCTTTTGTAGGATGTTTTCTGGTAATTTATGCTTTCAAATTTCTGTTTTCCAGAAAATCCTGGGGATTTGTCTGTTTAGAAGAGAATTTCTTCAAGATGTTTCATCTTGACTTGAACTTTCCACATTCCTGAGCTGATCTGTGTCCTTCACTTTAGATTATTGGTAATTTCAGAAGTTTAGTTGCATAAAATATTGTTACTCATGCCTTAAAATCTAATTGTCATCAGCAATTCTTGATTCAGTCGTATCAGGCAGTGAAATTAAGAACGTACAAAATTAAAGTATTTTCTTTTTCCTTTTTTTTTTTTGTTTGAGTTTTGCTCTGTCACCCAGGCTAGGGTACAGTGGCATGATCTCAGCTCACTGCAACCTCCACCTCCCAGGTTCAAGCGATTCTCCTGCCTCAGCCTACTGAGTAGCTGGGATTACAGGCGCCTGCCAATATGCCCAGCTAATTTTTGTATTTTTAGTAGAGACAGGGTTTCACCATCTTGGGCAGGCTGATCTTGAACTCCTGACCTCATGATCCACCTGCCTTGGCCTCCCAAAGTGCTGGGATTACAGGTATGAGCCACCGTACCCAACCAATAAAAGTGTTTTCTAAATACTTAAACATTTCTGTTATAAATTAGTATATTGGGATAAATTTATTAGAATATTCTATTATATCCTCTTTACTGAACACATTACTAAGTTGGTAATTGGAGAATTATGAGTAAGATTCATGTTAGTTATTTTTAATAAAACAGGTATTGCTGTCTCTAAGCCAGACCTGATCACCTGTCTGGAGCAAGAAAAAGAGCCCTGGAATATGAAGTGACATGAGATGGTGGATGAACCCCCAGGTAGGTGAGAGTGAATACAACAGATGACATGGATGAGGGGTCCAAGTCAAGAAGAAAGCAAGTCCTTAAAGTGATTTGGGAAGCTGTGTTAGAAAGGAAATAGTTTCTCAAAAGCCTGAAAATTTTAAAAAATTTTACTCTCACATAGGGGCGTCTTCTGTCTTATGTTTATAAAATTTCTAAGAATTCTAATTTCCTTTCAATGTTCTTCCTTCAAATTTACAGTGACAGCTAAAGTACTGTTCATGACATACAAAAAGAGTGTACAATCTGACTTTTTTTTTTTCTTGTTTATGTGGACAGATATCTCCATAATTTTGAGATACTCTATGTTAAACTATTTTTAAGTTCTCTTTTTACATCACGTCTGAAATGCATGAGAGTGGTGCTTTCTGTTTCATGGGTTTTCTTGTTCACTTTTTCTGCACATTTCATCCTGTTTTCATTACCATAGTTTTGAAATATAGTTTGAAATTATAAAGTATGATGTCTTTCTGCTTTGTTCTTTTTTCTTAAGATTGCTTTGGCTATTCAAAGTTTATGGTAGTTTCATTTTTTTTTTTAGGATTGTATTTTTCATTACTGTGAAAAAAAAACACTGGAATTATGACAGGGAGTTTATTGAATCTAGAGATCACTTTGGATAATATAGCTGTTTCACAATACTTATTCTTTCAGTAGAAATATTTTTAAATTTATTTGTGTCCTGTCTAATTTTTTTCATTGATTTATTTTTCACTTAAAAGATTTACAAGCTCCTTGTTTAAATTTGTTCTAAAATTAATTATTTCATTACTATTGTAAATAAGATTTTTTTTTCTCTATTTTATCAGACCATTTGTTTTAAGTGTATGGAACCATAACTTATACTTGTGTGTTAATTTTATATTTTTAGTTTAAACAGGTTTTAATGTACTGTTTATGGTTTTTTTGATATAAGATTACATGATCTACCAAGAGCAATGTTTTACTTTTGGTCTTCAATATCAATGACTTTAAATTTTTCTTTTGACTATTTCTTCTTCCACATACTTTCAGTGCTATGTTAAAATAGAAGCATTGACAATAAGAAACAATTGTTTTGCAATGGAGTCTGTAAATTTAAAGGAGCAAACACCTCTTCAAGATTTTATAAACTGGTTTCAGAAAGTAAAAATAAATTTTTGTTTGGCCCCCAATGTGATAGAATGCCCTCTGGCTTTGTAGTGAAGAAGAGGTGTAGCTTGGTCTTAAGGCTGCTGGGTTTGCACAAGCGTCCACCTTTAGTTGTCTTGTTAAAAGGGGCTTGGATAATTGTAGTTCACATTTTTGGACAGTTAATTTTTGGATAGAGTGAATATCTTTCAGGACTTTGCTGTGCATTGCAGACCCAGGGGCAGGTTTCTGCAGTCGGGTCTGCATATGATGGACTTTATATCAGGATGTGGATGAGCATGGCTTTCACTGACTACAAGAGAGAATTTTCCCAGGTCACTTTGGGTTTCTACATAGGCAGAACCGGCCATGAACTGTGGCTCAGGGAGCTGGAAATGAGTCACGGAACTGCCTCAGGGACCACAGTAAAGGCCAAGGTCTGCAAGCCTACCAGCATGGCTGTAAATAGGTATCTTCCTCAAGGCCTCTGGAAGGGCAGGACCTCCCCCACACTGTGGCTGGGAAGAGTTTGGGATGGTTACAGAGTAAGTTCAAAATTCTCACTGGAACCAAGTTAGGTGGAACATTTTCTTGTCTGTAGCCAAAAATAGTATTCCTGTAGTTTGCCACCTGAATAAGGGCCTATCTTCTAAACAGAATTACCTTCAATCTTGGGCTTTGGCAGAGTTTCACAACTCCCTTCCTGGATCTCAGAACTCTCTTAAAGGCACTTTTATTTTTCTTGTTCTTCTTTGAGACGGAGTCTCGCTCTGTCACACAGACTGGAGTGCAGTGGCGCGATCTTGACTCACTGCAATCTTCGCCTCCCAGGTTCAAGTGATTCTTCTGCCTCAGTCTCCCGAGTAGCTGGGATTACAGGTGCCGCCACCACACCCAGCTAAATTTTGTGTTTTTAGTAGAGATGGAGTTTCACCAGGTTGGCTAGCCTGGTCTTAACTTTTGGCCTCAGGTGAGCCACCTACCTCGGATCACAGGTGTGAGGGATTACAGATGTGAGCCACTGTGCCTGGCCAAAGGCACTTATTTTTGAGATGTGGTCTTGTTACATAACCCAGGCATGTCTTAATATTTTGACTGCAAGCAATTTGTTAATGTATCATGTAGCTGTCATTACCAGTGTAAACCATGATGCATGGTTCTCTCAAAAAGGCATTTTCATTAGGAATGGCTGACAAATTTTCTTGCTGTCAGGGGATAAGCAAATAGGGTGCCTTTTTTTTTGTTTTTGGTCTTATTAATGTCACCCTCTATATAAATTTTTACTTTCTATTTTCTACTTCAAATTTGTCTGTAATTTTAGATTCAGACATTTAGGGCAATACACTAGAATTTACATGTTGTGCCTGAATTAAATTAGATAATTAGTATGCAGGCAGGCAAAAAGGAATTATAAAATTTTCAACTACTTTTGTCAGCCTATATCTAAATAATAGCATAGTTTATTCCCCAAATATTTGTTTTGTATATGAGGCTCTAACCCTATTCTGCTAAATATATGTATAATTTCACAATGTAAGGTGTTGTTTGCTTCTATATTTGGATTACAGTAGTTTTATTTTGGGTAAAAATAGCAAATATTTAAAACAAAAATTGACACTAGTTTCTTTTAAATGCTTATCTATTAAAAGTTTTTCATTAGCATCTCCTGTTTATGATTGTATTTCATTTTCTCTGAAATTTTATTACCTTACAATAGATACCAGTAATTTAAAATGCCTGCCGGGCCGGGCACGGTGGCTCAAGCCTGTAATCCCAGCACTTTGGGAGGCCGAGACGGGCGGATCACGAGGTCAGGAGATCGAGACCATCCTGGCTAACACGGTGAAACCCCGTCTCTACTAAAAACTACAAAAAACTAGCCGTGCGAGGTAGCGGCGCCTGTAGTCCCAGCTACTGGGAGGCTGAGGCAGGAGAATGGCGTGAACCCGGGAGGCGGAGCTTGCAGTGAGCTGAGATCAGGCCACAGCACTCCAGCCTGGGCCACAGAGCCAGACTCCGTCTCAAAAAATAAAAAAAAAAAAAAAAAAATGCCTGCCTTCCAGGAATGCACAGTTACAGCCAAACATTGCAGTTATCTAGACAAATTATTTGTTAATGTACATTGATGTTACCAACTAGATTTTATGAGTAAACATTTATTATTGTCTTGTAGTACTATATTATTGTCTTTTTTACTGTAAATTTCTTACTATTAGTTTATTGTTTTTAGTTTTACTTATGTATTATAATTTTAGACAATTGACAATTCTGTTTGTGTACTTTAAGTTAAAGTGGGGTTTAATTAAAAGATAAATGAGCCATATGTCTGTCACAATCAGATTATATATATTTGTGTGTTTGTATCTGCAAATGTGACCCCAAGTTTTGTTATAGCTTATCTTGTATATATTCTTTCTTAGCTCATTCTCTTTTTCTGGTTTTTTCTTTGTTTGTTTGTTTTGTTTTTTTTTTTGGTTTTTTTTTTTTGAGATGGGGGTTTTGCTCTTGTTGCTGAGGCTGGAGTGCAATGCACTATCTCGCCTCACTGCAACCTCTTGCCTCCAGGGTTCAAACAATTCTCCTGCCTCAGCCTCCCAAGTAGCTAGGATTACAGGCATGTGCCACCATGCCCAGCAAATTTTGTTTTTTTTCTTTATTAGAGGCGAGGTTTCTCCATCTTGGTCAGGCTGGTCTCGGATTCCTGACCTCAGGTGATCTGCCCACCTCAGCCTCTCAAAGTGCTGGGATTGCAGGCGTTAGCCATTGTGCCCCACCTCTTAGCTCATTTTCAATGTTGGTTTTATCTTGTCTAAGTGAGTAGCCTTGGAAATAGTCTCATTTTCGCCATGTGTTTAATGATGAATACGTATTTCCTTTGTGTGAGACAAACACTTTGTGATTTGGAGGTAATTTTTTAAAAGATTTATAATTTGGTATTTTTTTCAGTTTTTTAAGAAGTAATTGTTGTAAAAACACATAACATATAATTTAGCTTCTTAAATATGTTTAAATGCACATGTCAGGGCCAGGCATGGTGGTGGCTCACATCTGTAAAACCAGGATTTTGAGAGGCCAGGACAGGAGGATTGCTTGAGCCCAAAAGATTGAGACCAGCCTGGGCAAAATGTGGAGACACCCTCTCTACAAACATTTTTCTTTCTAAGAAATAGCCAAGCAGGGTTGTGTGTACCTGTGGTCTGAGCTACTTGAGAGATTGAGGAGGAGGGTTACTTGAGCCTGGGAGTGTAAGGCTGCAGTGAGCCATAATTGTGCCATGCACTTAAGCTTGGGTGACAGATTGAGACCCTGTCTCAAAAAAAAAAAAAAAAAAAAGTTGTATATTTCAGGTATGTTAACTGTATTCACATTGTTATGCAAAAGACTTCTAGAAATTTTATATCTTGTAAAACTAAGACTCAGTATCCATTAAATAACTTTTACTCATTTTATACTCTCTCCAGCCCTTAACAAACACCCTTCCACTTTCTGTTTTTATGAGTGTGACTATTTTATATATCTTTCATAAGTGAAATCATAATATCTATGATTTCATTACTGGCTTATTTCAGCTGACATAATATTCTCAAAGTGTATCTTTAAATGTGACAAGACTTTTTTTAAAGGCTGAATAATATTCCTTTGTATCAAATATGTCTTGAAGGTCCTATGTTGCATATTTTAGATACAGATTAATAAATGGAATTGCTGTATTTGATAATAATTTTATTTTTAATTATAAGAAGTACATTTATAACATATAATAATGGGTGCCTCCTTGTTTTCTACTGACAATCATCATGGGTTTCTTTCTTTTTTTTTTTTTTTCGAGACAGAGTCTCACTCTGTTGCCCAGGCTGGAGTGCAGTAGGGTGATCTCAGCTTGTTGCAACCTCTGCCTCCCAGATTCAAGCGATTTTCCTGTGTAGCTGGGATTACAGGCACATGCCGCCACACCCAGCTAATTTTTGTATTTTTAGTAGAGACAGGGTTTCACCATGTTTGTCAGTCTGGTCTTGAACTCCTGACCTTATGATCTGCCCAACTTGGCCTCCCAACATGCTGGGTGTGAGCCACCGTGCCAGCCCGTCCAATATGGTGAAACCCCATCTCTACTAAAAATATAAAAATTGGCTAGGCATGGTGGCAGGCTCGAGGCAGAAGAATTGGTTGAATCCAGAAGGCAGAGGTTGCAGTGAGCTGAGACCATGCCATTGCATTCCATCCTGGGCAATAGAGCAAGGCTCCATCTCAGAAGAAAAAAGAAAACAAAAAGAACTTATCTTCTTATGTCTGATTAAAAGATTTTTCACTTATGGTTTCAGGAAATAATTGAACTTTATCAGTATGGGTATTCAGTTTTTAAAATAATTTTGTGAAAAGATTATCTTTTTTCTATTGTGTGCTCATGTCAATTTTGTGGGAGATTATTTGGCCATATTCCGAAGGGTTCATTTCTGGGCGCTGTATTCTGTTCTTTCGTCTGTTTATCTGTCTTTGTGTCAGTACCACATTGTGTTTGTTATTGTTGCTTTTAATGTGTTTCAAAATGAGAAATTATAATGCACCTTTTTTCTTTTTCATGGGTGTTTGGCTATAGGTCATAATAACATTTTAACATTTTAAACAATATTTCTTTAAAAAACTGCTATTGGGATTTTTATGAAGATTATATTGAATTTGTTTAGCACTGTCAGTTGTATTGACAACGCTGAAAAATTATTATTTTTTGATTCCTGAGCAAACATATGTTGAAGAGTGTGTTTTATTTTCATATATTTTTGGAATTTTTTTTAGTTTTAGTTTCTAGTTTAATTCAGTTTTGGTCAGAAAACACAAAGTGTGTAATTTTGGTCTTAAATTTATTTGTTGTTGTATTTGTTGTTTTTGTTTGGAGACAGGATCTTACTCTGTCAACCAGGCCGGAGTGTACTGCCATGATTTTGGCTCATTGCAGCCTCAACCTACTGGGTTCAAGTGATCTTTCCACCTCAGTGTCTCATGTAATTGGGACTACAAACATAAAGTACCATGTCTGAGTAATTCTTTGATTATTTGTAAGGATGGAGTCTCACTATGTTGCCCAGGCTGGCCTCAAACTTTTAACTCCAAGTAATCCTCCCACCTTGGTCTCTAAGTGTTGGGATTATAGGCATGAGCTACACCACCTAGCTGGCATTCTTAAATTTAATAAAACTTAGTATACGTCCTAACAGAATACACCAGGTGCAAATAAGAATATTGTGTATTCTCTTGCTTTTGACTGGAAAGTTTTGTACTCATCTCTTAAGCCTAGTTGGTCTATAATATGGTTTTGATGTTCATGTTCTCCAAACCTTATTCTGCAATGTAATCCTTAATGTTGGATGTGGGACCTGGTGGGAGGTGTTTGGGTCATGGGGGCAAAGTCTTCATAAATAGCTTGGCACCATCCTCTTGGTAACCCAAATGTTTACACTCCATTAATTCAAATGAAAGCAGATTTATTAGAAGAACCTGGCTCCTTCATCTCATACTTGCTCTGTCTCTTATTATGTGACATGTACATAATATCTATGATTTCGTTACTGGCTTATTTCAGTTGACATAATATTCTCAAAGTGTATCTTTAAATGTGACAAGATTTTTTTTTAAGGCTGAATAATATTCTATTGTATCAAATATGTCTTGAAGGTCTTTGCCTTCAACCATGATTGTAAGCTTGCTGAGACACTCACCAGAAGCAGATGCTGGCACACGCTTTTTGTACAGTCTGCTGGATTGTGAGCCATATAATCTTTATTTCTTTATAAATTACCCACTCTCAGGTATTCTTCTATATGTAAAATGATTAATACAGTCTATAATGTTGTCTAGGTTTTGTTTTCTTATTGATTTTTTAATCTGAATTTTCTATTATTAAAACTGGGGTCTTGATGTCTACAATTATGTTGCTATGAATTTCTTGTTTTAATTTTGTTAATATTTGCGCGCTCTCTCTCTCTCTCTCTCTATATATATTTCTTTATTTTTGAGATGGAGTCTCGCTCTGTCACCCAGGCTGGAGTGCAGTGGCATGATCTCGGCTCACTGCAACCACCACCTTCCAGGTTCAAGCAATTCTCTCGCCTCAGCCTCCCAAGTAGCTGGGATTATAGGCACTTGCCACCACGCCCGACTGATTCTTGTATTTGTAGTAGAGACGGGGTTTTGCCATGTTGGCCAGGCTGGTCTCAAACTCCTGACCTCTGGTGATCCGCCTGCCTTGGCCTCCCAAAGTACTGGGATTACTGGCGTGAGCCATCGCGCCCGGCCTGCTTTATATGTTTTGGAGCCCTTATGTTATGTATACGTATACATACAGCTAGGGAGATAGATATAATAGTTATAGATTTATGGTAAATCAACCTATTTTATGAGTATATAATATCAATGTTTATCTCACATTGCACTTGACTTAAAACATATTATGTCTAATACCTACCCAGTTGTAGTTACTATTTTCATAAAATGCAGTTTGTTTTTTTTCACTCTGTGGTTTTCAGCCTATTTGATTTAGTGCTAAAATGATTCCCTTGTAGGCAACATACTCTTAGCTTTTTTCTTAAACCAGTAAAGCGTTTTCGTTTTTCTTTTTATAATTTCATTTATTTACTTGTTTATTCACTTATTTTTGAGATAGGGCCTCACTTTGTCAACCAGGCTGGTTTGCAGTGTTGTGATCATGGCTCACTGCAGCCTCAACTTACCAAACTCAGAAGATTTTCTCATTTCAGCCTCTCAGGTAGCTGGGTTATAAGTGTGTAGCATCACGCCCAGCCAGTTTTTTGTGTATTTTTGGTTGAGACAGAGTTTTGCCACATTGTCAAGGCTGTTCTCAATCTTCTGAGATCCAGTGATCAGCCCACCTTAACCTCCCAAAGTCCTGAGGTTAATTTCTTTTTATTAAGTAATTTAATTAATTTATATTTAAAACTACTTCTTAAAAATGAAGTTACTGGTTTTACTGTTACTGTTTTATGTGTTCCTGAGTGGTATGTTTTTTCTTATTTACTATTTTATTGCCTTAAATTTTATTTCAGTTGTGTAGTGATGTGTTTCAATTATTTTTCTAATTTTGTTTTGCATACTTTCTTTAAATATTATCTTTATAATCATGTTGTCTATTAGTGTGTTTTCATGCTATTTATAAAGACGTACCTTACCCTGGGCAAATTACTAAAGAAAGAAGTTTATTGGACTTACAGTTTCATGTGACTGAGGAGACCTCACAGTTATGATGGAAGGTGAAAGGCATGTCTCACATGGTGGCAGATAAGAGAGAGAGAGCTTGTGTGAAAAAACTGCTTTATAAAGCTGTCAGATTTCATGAGACTTATTCACTGTCATGAGACCAGTACAGGAAATACCTGCCCCCATGATTCAATTACCTTCCACCACATCCCTCCCACAACATGTGGGAATTAAAGATGAAACTTTGATTGGGACACAGCCAAACCATATTATCTTAAAAAAATGGAGTTTACATTAAACATCTTAAAATTCAAAAAATATATTTTAATTTCATGACAACTTCAATTGAATATAAAATTATACCCCTGTATTTTTCAGTTTGTTAATAATATTACAGATTTTTAGGCTGGGTGCAGTGGCTCATGCCTGTGATCCCAACACTTTGGGAGGCCAAGGTGGGTGGATCACCTGAGGTCAGGAGTTTGAGACCAGCCTGATCAACATGGAGAAACCCCATCTCTACTAACGAATACAAAATTATCCAGTTATGGTGGGCATGCCTATAATCCCAGCTACTCGGGAGGCTGAGGCAGGAGAATCACTTGAACCCGGGAGGCAGAGGTTGCAGTGAGCCGAGATTGCGCCATTGCACTCCAGCCTGGGCAACAAGTGTGATACTCCATCTCAAAATAAAATAAACAAATAAAAATTATTTTATATTGTGTATTTATTAACATATGTATGCAGATTGTATTCTGTTTTAAATATTCTACAGAAGAATTTTAAGGGTTTTATGCATCATTATGATAGTACAGATTTCTATATTTGTATATTTACATTTAATATAGAGTTTTATTTTATATATGGTTTTGTTGCAGAAAATGGGAGGCAGGAGAGACCCAGTAGGTGAAACTGGAGGATTTTATTAAGGTGCACACCAGTGCAGTGGATTTGCATCCAAAGAGCTGAGTCCTGGACAAAGACAGGGCTTGCCTTTTATACATGCCTGGTGGCCATCTAGTGGCACAAAGCTCATGGTGCAAGCAAGCAGGCTTAACAGAAGCAGAACAGAGGCAGTTAATCAAATAGTAACAGGTTATGCTGACCTTGCAGCTTCATTGGAAGGGAAACGGGAATTTATCAAACTAAAGCAGGCCTTGCAGCTGGTACATGTCTTACTCAAGCTCATCTTGTTGTCGAGAACAAAGAAACTGGAGTTGTTGTGAAGTAACCTTGAGTTTCACTAAGGAAGGATTACGAAAGGGAGGGGGAAGCTAGGAGAGGAGGAAAAATTGTTTTTCCCATCTTTGCTCTATGGGAGGAGAGGGGCTAAGGACTAGTTTTCTTTACATCCTGTACTTCATTTACCCCTTTAACGCTTTTTATAAATGAGGTTTAATAGAAACCATCACTATGACTTAATTTTTCATGAAAAGGCAAGTTTTCTTCATTTGGCAAAGGCTGATATTTAGTTAGAACAATTAGTTGTGTAGTAGTTTGCCTGGTTACAAGAGCATCTATAGCCATTTAGATGTTTTTGACAAGGAGGGATAAGAGACAAGGGAGTATGAGGCAGACTCCTAATATGGCTAGAACTATTCTTACTAAGGTTTTAAATTCTCCAAGGGATGAGAACTAACCGCTGAAGAGGGAAAAGAGGGAATCTGGAGATCATCCTTTCCAAGTCTGGACTGGAACATGGGCTAATTTTTGAATTCTTGCAGCTTTTTGTTTGATGACCTTTCCATTGTCATCAATTTTTAGACAGCAATTAGTTAGGTTGAACTTTCTACATACTCTTCCCTCTTGGGCTAGGAGGTAGTCTAAATGGCATTTCTCATTTCTGTAGATTTCCGAGCCAGCAAATTTAAGGCTCTTGCAGTATCATTTATAATGATCTCCAGTACTGCCTGCAACCATATGATGCGATTTAGCACATAAATAGGGGTGCGGTATCTCCATGATCAATTTGCCTATGTGGCTGGGCCATAGTATTGCATTATTCTTTCAGGGGGCCATTCATTAGCTTTTTAATTCTTTATGGTTATTTCCCTTTTATTTCTTTTGACCCGACTTGAACCTCAAACTAGGTTCTAGGTAAGGACTTTGGGTCATAACATACATAAGGCTGGCCACTTCCTGGGTTGCAGATTGAGTAGGTTATCTGTTATGTGTACAAGTTCCTCAATGCGTCCCTGCACACCTATAATAAGTGTGGTACAACAGGGTTCCAGTCATGGTGTTTCCTGTCCACGTAATGTCAGTGCAGTGGGGGCATCCTTCTAAGGATTCTCCCTTTAACATGTTTAAGGGGAGTAGCAAAAGTAATGAATAACATGTTTATACCCAGCATGGAGAGAAGAGGTCCTTTCCTAGAGGAGGAAGTTGAGCAAAGCAACAGGACAATAGTAAAACAATTAATATTACAAGGAAAGTTTCTAGACCTAAGATTTCTAACCACATTTACTTTCCTGATGATGCCTTGAGCTTTGGCCATGCGTAGACGAGTCAGCTCCCAGGGTGGCTAGAGCAGGGCTGTTGTTTCTTCAAGCCTCCGCCGTGCGTAGACTGGTCAGCTTCCGAAGTGACCAGAGCAGGGCTGTTGTAGTCTTCACTGGCACCTCGGTCCCGTCATAGGATCAGCTGGGTTGGATGATCTGGGTCCTGCTGGCTGGTCCACTTGTCCTAGACTACCAGTTTCAGCCAACTGTGATGAATCCAAGGCATGATTCCTGCAACTTGAACAGCAGTAAGAGTAGATAAGATGACAATATGGGGCCCATCCCATATGGGTCCCAGTGTTGCTGGATTCCATTTTTTAACCTAAACAGAGTCCCAGTGTCTAAAGGGTTAACTTGGGTCTGCGAGGCTTATGGGCATTCTTTCCCATACCCAGCCATGAATTTTTTGCATGGCTATTCTTAAAGCCTGCATCTGTCTCCTTAAGGTTAATTCCTCTAGTTCACATAGATCACCTTTAAATTGGCCAGACAAGATCTTACAGGGTGAATACCCAGTTTGTTTGGTGGGGGTGCACCTCCCTCGGAGGAGGACCATGGGCAGGACCTGATCCCACCTTAGATGAGTTTCTTGGCAAAAAATTTTTGGTAGCTATTGGAGTGTCCAGTTCATGTGTTCGACTTTTTCTGAACTCTGTGGCCAGTAGGGTGTGTGTAACTTCCACTTTATTTTTAATAGCTGTGTTAGTTCTTGAACTATCTTGGCTATGAATGCCGGTCCATTTTCTGATGCTAGAGTTAGGGGCAGTCCAAATCTGGGGATAATGTTTCTTAACAGTACTTTAGTTACTTCTTGTGCTTTCTCAGTCCTGGTGGGGAAAGCCTTGACCCATCCTGAAAAGGTACAGACAAGTACTAACATGTATCAATAGTCCCCTGCTAGGGGCAACTCAGTAAAGTCCATAAGCAGATTTTCACAAGGTGTGGCCCCTATTTCCTGAATCCCCAAGGGCCTTTCACAAGGTGGGCCCCTGTAATAAGTTGTTCTGGGCACAAGTAGGCATTTTTCACAAACGGTTCATGTGATGGCAGTGAGCCGTGGCACATAGAAATGGTGTCCTAATAGTGTCTCTAGTGCCATTTTTCCCACGTGAGTTCCTTGCTGGAATTGCCTCACAAATTTGGGGGCCACCATTTCAGGGATGGCTAGTCTCGCATTACATAATTTCCACTATCCTCCTTCAATATTTTCTCCAGATTCTTGGGCAAACCAGGTGCTGTCACTTGGAGAGTAACTTGGGGTCTCCTGGAGGGGAGATTCCGGGAGGAGAGGCATGGTCAGGGCTTGTTTTCTAGAGTGTGGAGCAGTCATTGCTGTCCATCTTTCTTCTCTGCCTTTCCATTTCCCTTGGCCTCCAGTGTCCCTGACTTCTGGTGTCCTTTACAATGCATAACAGCTACCTTCTCTGGGGCCCATACAGCATCTAAGAGCTGTAGAATTTCTCCTTTGTATTTTATTTCTTTGCCCCTGGTAGTTAAAAGTCCTCCTCTCTCCTTATATATAGCTCCATGGACATGCAGTGTGGCGAAAGCATATTTGGAATAAGTATAAATATTGACCTTTTTGTCCTTTGCTGGCAAAAGGGCTCTTGTTAGAGCTATCAGCTCTGCTTTTTGGGCTGAAGTTTCTATGGGCAGAGACTGAGCTTCTACCACTGAGTGCAGTGTTACTACTGCATACCAGGCCCATTGGACTCCTTCCAGTACAAAACTGCTTCCATCTGTAAAGTACTCAATATCTGGGTCTCTGAGGGGTTGGTCTTTTAGTTCTCTCCAGCTTAAGAATACCTCATTGACTGTGTCTGTACAGCAATGAAGAGGTACCTCCTGGTTCTGATTCAATTGGGAGCAAAGTAGCCGAGTTTAGCGTGTTCACAGTCTCTAGAGTTATGCGAGGATTCTCGTATAGAAGCCCTTGGTACCAAGTCATTCTCGGATCTGATAACCAATGGGGCTCTCTCTGATCCACTAATGTTATAACTTAGTGCGATACTCAGATTGTTAGTTGCTGTCCTAGAGTTAGTTTGTCAGCTTCCCTTGCCAGTAAGGCTATGGCAGCTAGTGCTTTGAAACATGGGGGCCATCCCAGCACCATGGAGTCCAACTGCCTGGATAAGTATGCCACCAGATGATGCCATGATCCCATGACCTGAGTTAGGACTGCTATAAGCCATTCCCTTTCACTCGTGAGCCTGTGGAAAGAAAGGCTAAGTTAGATCTGGCAGTCCTAGGGCTGGAGCCCGAGTTAAGGCTTCTTTGATTTGTTTAAATGCTTTTTCCTGGTCTGCCTCCCAGAGGAGGGGCTCTTTCCTCCCCTCCCCCACTTCTAATGTGACTATGGGTTCCTGGGGGCCTAGGGAGAAGGAGCCCAGTTGGTCCTAGTCTTCATGTTCTTCAGTCTCTGCCCGCCCAATCAGGTCAACATCTGGCTCCCTCAGGGTGTGGCAGCCCTTGGCTGGTGGCCTCTTTGTTTCACAGCCTTTGCCATTCTCTTCAGTGCCCTCTGGACATTGATTTTTCTAGTGTTCCTTTTTGCACCGCACACATTGACCTCCCTTTAGCCTCAGCAGTCTCTTGGCTCCCTGTTCAACTTGGCCACTTCCATGCCCACACCCACACCCACACCCACACCCACATCCACATTTGCATCCCTTTACAATGTTAATTTTCCTTTCTGCTGCTAACAGGTTGGCCTTTTTCCTAAGCCTCCACTCTGTTTCCTTTTTTGCCTGTTGGTCACAGTTGACGTACACCTTGGTGGCCACTTCAATAAGCTGGGTGGCATTCATGCCTGCAAAACCCTCTAGCTTTTGCAGCTTCTGTCTGATGTCACCCTGGACTTGTCTTACAAATGCTGTATTCACTGTGTGATGATTTTCAGCAGCCTCAGGGTCAACTGGAGTATAAAACTGGAATGCCTCACAGAGTCTCTCATAAAACTGGCTAGGGCGCTCATCAATTCCCTCAAGTACTTCAGAGATCTTCCTTATATCGATTGCCTTTTTTCTACCTTCCCTCAATCCTTGTAGCTGTGCTTCTTAGTGCCTTTGCAGGTGTGGAAGCTGGGTTGCATCATTTGGGTCCCAGTTGGGATCTGTTTCTGGGAATTGGCCCTGAGCATATGCCTGGACATTAAGGTTACCTTCAGGCACACTGGCTTCCAGCCAGCAGAGAGCTGCCTGGGCTATCTTTTTGCACTCCTCAGTATTAAACAGTGTTAGGAGGAACTTCCTGCAATCTGACCAGGTTGGATTGTGCATTAGGAAGATAGACTGCACCTGATCTATGAGGCCCTGGGGGTTCTCCGTGTAGGAGGGGGTGTGATGTTTCAATTTTAGTAGATCAGTGGTAGAAAAAGGCTGGTAAATAAAAGTCAGTTGCCCCCCTTGGGCCTGGCCCTGTCATCATAATAGGTCCCTGTGTTTTCTGGAGGGGCATCTGCAAAGTTCTGGTGTGGGCAGATCGAAGGCAGCCTGCTTGATCATCTTGACTTCCTTCTTTACCTCCTGGGACAGGGGTTCAGATTTGCCCCTTTAAGGTGTAGCCTGGGGCATAATACCATCTGAGTTCGGCTGCTCAGTGGCCAGCCGTGGTAAAGGTGGTAGATTGGTGCATAGGGAGGATGGTGCATAGGGAGGAGGGGTTCCTGCAAAACTGTTTTTTCCTGTCTTTCCCGTGGCTTTCTCTTTGTCTCTGAAGCTTCCAGCAAAGCTGATTTTTTTTTTTTTTTTTTTTGGTAGCTTAGGCTCAGCTTGAGCCAGGAGCATTTTGCAAAAAGCTGCCTGGCAAGACTGCAACCGTGCAGTCTGAGTCTGTACTATAGCTAACCATGAGTCAATATAAGGGAACTGGTCTGGGTGCCCTGGCTGTCCTCTGACCCCAGTTACCACCTTAAATACACAGCAGTTGTTTCCTTATCTACATTTCCTTCAGCTGGCCATCCAACATCGAAAGAGGGCCATTGTATTTCACAGAGAGTTCTCAGCCTCTGGGGGTCAACTTAATTCCATAGTTCCCTGAATAACCTTTCTTAAAGTTCCTTAACATACATTCTAATGGGGTGGGTTTTGGTGACTTCCATTTCCTCCGCATTGCAGCGCAACACATTCACTCTTCCTTTTGCTTCAGACGGATTAAACCATCCCCCTCATGGGAGTTTTCAGATGCTGCTTAGCTTTGGAGAGTTTGTTAATCCCCTCACAATTACTAAATTGTGGGGCACCTCCGTAAGCCATATGTGGATCACCGCTAGTCCCGGTTGGTCTCACAATTCGCTCAGAGCATACAGTCTATACTAAGAGACCTGTGGCCCCCACATGTCACTGTCCACATTGGTTCCCCCTGAAACCATCTCTTTCACACACACTCACACACCACCCCAGTCCCAGTTTTCTTTCCTAACTGAGTTCGCGAGCCACTCTCATGCCCTGGTCACTTGGGGTATAAGTTTCCCCGACTTTACAAACCACTCTTGCGTCCTGTGTTGGTCTACTAGTTACACCTCGGGAGATAATCAGGCTCCCCTTCTGTCCTTATGGGACGGTTCCTGCCTTGGGCCCCAAAACCTTACTGTGGTCCTGTAGCACACTATTCCTGGAATCGTCCTGTAGCCCCTTAGATTCTGTTGTGCTGTCTGCGAGGGCACCACCAGGTCATGGGAGAGCCAATCACTTCTTCACATTTAAGTTCCCCTGATGGCACCTGAGGTCGTGGGCCCATCCCTACTTGGGGCCTCATACCCACAGGCAATGTAGACAGCAAACCTGTCATCTCCATCTCCTGGCTGGCTCGCCAAAATGTTGCAGAAAACAGGAGGCAGAAGAGGCCCAGTGGGTGAAACTGGAGGATTTTATTAAGGTGCGCACTGGCTCAGTGGCTTCACACCCAAAAAGCTGAGCCCTGGACAAAGACAGGGCTTGTCTTTTATATGTGCATGGTGGCCATCTAGTGGCTCAAGACTTGTGGTGCAAGCAAGCAGGCTCACAGAAGCAGAAAAAAGGCAGTTAATTTAATAGTGACAGGTTATACTGACCTTGCAGCTGCATTGGGAGGAAAACAGGAACTTAACAAACTAAAGCAGGCCTTGCAGCTGGTACACGTCTTACTCAAGCTCATCTTGTGACCTTGTCATGTTGCCCAGAACAGAGAAACTGGAGTTGTTGTGAAGTAACCTTGAGTTTCACTAAGGAAAAATTACTAAAGGGACGGTGAAGCTGGGAGAGGAGGAAAACTTATTTTTCCCATCCTTGCTCCATGGTAGGAGAGGGGCTAAGGACTAGTTTTCTCTACACCCTCTACTTCAGTTTTATGATGGTGTTCATTATTATTTTGTTTTTAAGCAAAATTAACTCATTTTAGCATTTCTTTTTTTTGTGTGCAGAGTCTCAGTATGATCTTAAACTCTTGGTCTCTAATGTTCTGACTGCCTTTACCTCCTAAAACTAGGATTACAGGCATGAGCCATGGTGCCTGGCCACCATGTACCATTTTTTTTGTAGAACTGTGCTAGTGGTGATGAACATCTTCACCTTTTATTTTGGAAATTCTTTATTTTCATCTTCTTTTTAAAGTGAAATAAATTTAAATCAAGTATTGGTTAAAAACATTGTTTTTTTAATTACATCAAAATTTGGGACGTTTTCACCCTTTTTTATCTTCACATAACCTCTGTGTTTTTTTTCTTCATTTTCTTCTTCTAAAATTTCCTAAATCTAGTTGATGGTATCTAATAAGTTGTTCCTTTTTTGTTTTGTTTTTGTTTTGAGATGGAGTCTCACTCTGTTGCCCAGGCTGGAGTGCAGTGGCACAATCTCAGCTCACGGCAAGCTCTGCCTCCCGGGTTCATGCCATTCTCCTGCCTCAGCATCCTGAGTAGCTGGGACTACAGGCACCCGCCACCATGCCCAGCTATTTTTTTGTATTTTCAGGAGAGACTGAGTTTCACCATGTTAGCCAGGATGGTCTTGATCTCCTGACCTCATGATCCTCCTGCCTTGGCCCCCCAAGGTATCTAGTAAGTTTTACATTCTATGTTTTAACTTTGTTTTGCAATTATAGATTTTTCTATTATATATTTTAGGGTATGCCACCACACATCCGTTAATTGTGTTTTTATTTTTAGTGTTTATTATAATCGTGCATGCTAATACTTAATTTTGTGCAATTTAAGACAGTGTAGAGCAAAGTCAAATATGCATGAGTTCTATGTCTTTTTCCAATAGAATTATCTCTATGTTTGTTTTCCTGTGTACAAAAATAAATGTTATCCTCGTTTTTTTTTGTAACTTGTATATTTGTTGTGTTGGTTTGTTGTGAACGGTGTAGATGAGTCATCATCAAATTCTCTTCTTTTTGTTTTTTGTTTTTTGTTTTTTGTTTTGAGATGGAGTCTTGCTCTTCTTGCCTAGGCTGGAGTGCAATGGCACGATCTCAGCTTACTGCAACTTCTGTCTCCTGGGTTGAAATGATTCTAGTGCCTCAGCTTCCTTTGTAGTTGGAATTACAGGCATGTGCCAACATGCCTGGCTAATATTTTTGTATTTTTAGTAGAGACAGGGTTTCTCCATGTTGGTCAGGCTGGTCTCTAACTCCCGACCTCAGGTGATCTGCCTGCCTCAGCCTCCCAATGTACTGAGATTGCAGGTGTGAGCCACCATGCTAAGCCCATGAAATTCTTATAATTCAACTACCTATTTATTTGTAAATCTATATGATTTTTGTGTGGGAGAAAGACTTTTGGATTTGAATATAATTTAAAACTATCATAACTCTATCTCTTTTAGATATTATTATTTTTTTCTTGTCAAAATAACAACAAAATTTACCACAAAATATTTTTAAATATTTAGTCATTAATTATCTTGACATTGTCATGCAACATATTGCTAAAATGTTTGTATCTTGCAAATCTAAATCTTAATACATATTAAACAACAAGTACCAACTTTTCTTCTTTTCTCCACACCCCTTCCCCCCGCTTTTCTGTTTTTGAGATGGAGTCTTGCTCTGCTACTCAGACTGGAACTGGAATGCAGTGGCATGATTTCAGCTCACTGCAACTTCCACCTCACAGGTTCAAGCAATTCTCATGCCTTAGCCTCCTGAGTAGCTGGAATTACAGGTGCCCGCCACGATGCCTGGCTAATTTTTGCGTTTTTAGTAAAGATGGAGTTTCACCATGTTCGCCATCCTGGTTTCAAACTTCTGACCTTAGGTGATCTACCTGCCTCAGCCTTTCAAAGTGCTGGGATTACAGGTATGGGCCACTATGCCTGGCCCCGGTTTTTTCTGTTTTATAGCATTTTGCCAATACCACTGTGTTCTTTGTTTTTAACAATCTAACTGCTTCATATATGTTATAAAACCTGTCTTTTTGTGATTGGCTCATTTCATTTTGCATAATGCCATCAAGATTTATATTTTGGTAGAGTATTTCCTGCTTTTGAATACTGAGTATATTCCAGATATTTTTATTTTTATTTTTTGAGACAAAGTCTTGCCCTGTCACCCAGGCTGCAGTGCAGTGGCACAATCTCTACTCACTGCATCCTCTACCTCCCAGGTTCAAGCAATTCTTTTGCCTCAGCCTCCCGAGTAGCTGGGATTACAGGCACGTGCCAACGTGTCCAGCTAATTTTTGTATTTTTTTTTTTTTTTTTTGTAAAGACAGGGTTCACCATGTTGGCCAGGCTGGTCTCCAGCTCCTTACCTTGTGATCTACCTGCCTCAGCCTCCCAAAGTGCTGGGATTACAGGTGTGAGCCACGGTGCCTGGGAAGAATTTTTATATTTCAAATTCTATCTACTGAATGATTTATTGAAAGATACTTACATTGCTTTTACCTATTGGCTTACAGTAACAATGCTGCAATAATTATGAGTATATAAATGACTACTTACATGACCATATATGTGAAAGTTTGTATATGTGCTGCATTCTATTTTATTAGTTTACTTTTTCACTTTTATACTCATATGAAATTGTTTAATTCTGTAGCTTTGTAATGTGCTTTGAATCAGACACTTTAATGCCTGCAGCATTCTTTCTTTTTTTTGTAATATTGTTGGGTAGTTTATTTTTCTTTTGAGATTTTCTATATACTTTTGAGGTTGCTGTTTCTATTTCTTCAAAAATGCAATGAGAAATTTGAAAAATATTGCATTAAATCTGTAGATTGCATTGAGCAGGATGGACTCTTTGCAATATTAAATATTTCAACCTTTGTATAAGAGCACACTCAAGAGTGTGTTGCTTAATTTCTATGTATTTGTAAATTTTTCTGTGTTTTTTTTTCTCTTATCATTGTATACTCATTCCATTTTGATCATAGTATGTAGTTCATAGAATTTTACTTTTAAAAAATTTGGTAAGACTTCCTTTTTGGCCTAAGATGTGGTCTATCACGGGAAATGTTGTATGAGCTATAGAGAAGGTTGTGTATTCTGATGTTGTTGAGGAGTGTTCTGTATAACTCTGTTTGGAATAATTGTTTTATACTGCCTTTAAGTAGTCTCTTCTCTTATTAACATTCTTTCTCGTTTTATTTTTATTACAGAAAGTGTGGTATTAAAATATCTTGCTCTAATTATATTGCTTTCTATGTGTTTCTTCCATTGTATCAGTATTTGCTTTATGTACTTGGAACCCTAATGTGAGAGACACACACACACACATACACAAATTTGTCATCGGTTCCCAGTGAATGAATCTATTATTTTTTTGATGTCCTTCTTTGTTTCTTTGGAGTTTCAATTTAAAGCACATTTTATAAAACATTATACTTTCTGACTTAAGATGTAGCTTGCATAATATTATTTTGACTGTTTCTGCTCTCATTTGAGTAATGGTTGCATGGAATGTCTACTTCCATCCTGCCACTTCCAGTCTTTTTTAATTATTAGAAAGACTTACTGTTATTTTATTATATATTTTATTTGATTATTACATCTTTGTCTCTTATTCTCTTTCCATCTTTGTGTCTTTTTGATGTTTGTATTGATATGCTTTCACTTATTTTCATTTATTTATTTATTTTTGAGACTGAGTTTTGCTCTTGTTGTCCAGGCTGGAGTTCAGTGGCATTGATCTTGGCTCACCGCAATCTCTGCCTCCCTGGTTCAAGCGATTTGCCTGCCTCAACCTCCTGAGTAGCTGAGATTACAGGCAGGTACCACCATGCCTGGCTAATTTTGCATTTTTAGTAGATACGAGGTTTCTCCATGTCAGTCAGGCTAGTCTTAAACTCCTGACTTCAGGTGATCCACGCACCTTGGCCTCCCAAAGTGCTGGGATTACAGGCATGAGCCACCATGCCCAACCTCTTTTGTGTATTTATACAAATATTTTTGTGGTACCTTGGGGACTACATATAATGTTTAAAAGATACAGCAGTGCATTTTAATCTGGTAGAAAAACAAGTTGCATACCAAAATTCTTTTTTATTACGTCTTCTCTCAAATTTGTCATTGATGTTGCTAATTATATCTTTCTATGTTGTATATTCATTAACTGATGTTTATAATGATTTCTATTCTTTTATCATTCAAATTTCAGAGAATAATTAAAAATGTTTTCTGCATCACTAGGATAATGCTAAGAAATTCTACTTTGTGTATTTGCATATCTTTCCCAGAAAATAATGTATTTTTATGTAATTATGTGTAGTTTTTAAAATCATGTTATTTTCAGTAAAAGGAACTGTTGTTAACACCTTTTATATGTAGTGCATATGCAGTTCTAATATACCTTTTTAGAATTTCATTACTTTGGAAGGTTTTTATTTTTTTATTTGGCAGGATAGATTCACTGATGGTATAATTCTCATTTAATAGGTATTTTTTTAACACCTTTTTTCGTGACTCCATAACACAGTTCCTTTATGTCATGCAAAATTTTTGTTAACAGTTCACTGATTATCTCATTAGATTATGTTTGTAAATAGCATTTCCTTTTTTTTTTTTTTTTTTTTTTTTTTTGTTGGAGACTGAGCCTCTCTCTGTTCCCCAGCCCGTCTGGAGCATAGTGGTGTGACCTCAATTCACTCTCACTTCCCAGATTCAAGTGATTCTCCAGCCTCAGCCTCCTGAGTAGCTGGGATTACAGGCATGCACCACCACACCTGGCTAATTTTTGTCATTTTGGTAGAGACAGAGTTTCACCATCTTGGCCAGTCTGGCCTTGGACTCCTGACCTCAGGCGATCCATCCACCTCTGCCTCCCAAAGTGCCTGGATTACAGACAGGAGCCACGACGCCTGGCCTGGCACATCACTTTTATCTTGCAGCTTCAAAGATAATCTTTTTGTCTTTGACTTGAAATTGCAGTTATATATATGTTTGTTATAAATATCTTTCTGTGATCCTAGTTTGTTGTGCTTCTTTTTTTTTACATCATAGTGATCTATTAGTTGTTTTTATTTTTTACCTCCACAATTTTTGTTTTTTTGAAATCTTAAATATTTTTGTTCTTGTCCTCATTTTTCTCAATTTCCATAGTTGTCTCTGTTCCTATTTTAATCAGTGAGTACTATTCAATTTATTACCAATTATTAAAATTAATTTATACCTCTGATTTTTTTATGGTTTCTTTCAGAAAATTTTATGATATTTTTGGTGGGATCATATTGCCCTGTTTTGTATATATTATACTCTTTGATTGCAATTTGGACGTTAAAAAAAGCTACCTGTCAAAATCTTTATAATGTAGTTCTGTCCTGGCATAGTCTGAAAACAATTGTCTTGGCTGGTGATTATGGGAGTTTCTCACACATATTCTTAGGACACGTGATGTCTGAAATTTTGTGTTTATTTTTTGTAGAAGTCAGTAATCACATGCTACACCTGTTCCTTTTCTGTGGCACTGCAGTCTTTCTGCTGCTCTAACTTTTTTTTTTTTTTTTATCTCAGCTGACTCAAACTCTCATTTCAAAATATGCCACCATGTCTTTCAGCACTTTATGTCATGAGAGACTGAAACAAGTGTCAGAAAAGGTCCCTTAAAGTCAGAAATAACAATGAATGTGCCAGTATTTTAGCTTTCTTTTAAAACAGAAACCAAGAGTTAGGAATTTACTTCTAAAGGCACTATGTTATAGTGGGAAGCAGGAAAAGCTGTGTTGGGTGAATTTAACTCTTCTTTTTTTTCTTTGTGTGTTTTTTTTGTGTGTGTATGTGCTCACCTCGAACACTGCACACACGTAACTCATTTATAAATTTTTGCAGCTATATTTGGGTCTGTATATTTTAGTTACATTTATGTATCTATAAAAGAATTAGAGCTTGTGGTATTTTGCAATGCCCTCTTGTTTATGTATTATGAATAATTTTTTTTTTTTTTTGAGACAAGAGTCTCGCTCTGTCACCCAGGCTGGAGTGCAGTGGCGCGATCTCGGCTCACTGTAAGCTCCGCCTCCTGGGTTCATGCCATTCTCCTGCCTCAGCCTCCCGAGTAGCTGGGACTACAGGTGCCGGCAACCACGCCCGGCTAATTTTTTTGTGTGTTTTTTGTTTAAGTAGAGACGGGATTTCATCGTGTTGGCCAGGATGGTCTCGATCTCCTGACCTCGTGATCCGTCCACCTCCGCCTCCCAAAGTGTTGGGATTACAGGCGTGAGCCACCGTACCCGGCCTGTGTATTATGTATAATTTTAAAGGTAAGATTTTAAAACTGTATTCATGTGAGTCTAGTAGGTGAAGTAATTTATTATTTTTAATTTTTTTTTCAAGTATATGCCCTCGTTTTGCTTAAGACCTCTGGCCAGAGCAGGGCATGGAATATTCCTTTTAAAAAGTAATACTGGCCGGGCGCGGTGGCTCAAGCCTGTAATCCCAGCACTTTGGGAGGCCGAGACGGGCGGATCACGAGGTCAGGAGATCGAGACCATCCTGGCTAACACGGTGAAACCCCGTCTCTACTAAAAAAATACAAAAAACTAGCCGGGCGAGGTGGCGGGCGCCTGTAGTCCCAGCTACTCCGGAGGCTGAGGCAGGAGAATGGCGTAAACCCGGGAGGCGGAGCTTGCAGTGAGCTGAGATTCGGCCACAGCACTCCAGCCCGGGCGACAGAGCAAGACTCCGTCTCAAAAAAAAAAAAAAAAAAGTAATACTGAGAAGATATGAAAAATGTGGACATGAGAATTTACTGTTCAGAAATGGCTGTAAAAGTGTGGATGAGTGTCAGGTGCACAAAGAAGGTTATAATGGACTTAAGTGTTTCACAATTATTCAGAGCAAAGTATTTCAGTGTGGTAAATGTTTGAAAGTCTTTTATAAATTTTTAAATTCAAACAAACAAAAATAAGACATACTGGAAGAAAACCTTTCAAATGTAAAAAATATGTCAAGTCATTTTGCATGCTTTCACACAAAACCCAACATAAAAGCATTTATACTAAAGAGAAGTCCTACAAATGTAAAAAATGTGGAAAAACCTCTAATTGGTCCTCAATCCTTACTAACGATAAGAAAATTTATACTGAAGAGAAACCCTACAAATGTGAAGAATGTGGCAAAGCTTTTAGGCAACACTCAACCCTTACTACACATAAAATAATTTGTGCTGAAGAAAAACTTTACAAATGTGAAGAATGTGGCAAAGCATTTACCTGATTCTCAACCCTTACTAAACATAAGAGAATTCACACTAGAGGGAAACATTACAAGTGTGAAGAATGTGGCAAAGCATTTTTCTGGTCTTCAGACCTTACTGAACATAGGAGAGTTCATACTAGAGAGAAGCCCTACAAATGTGAAGCATGTGGTGAAGCATTCATTCAGTCCTCAACCTTAACTAGACATAAGAGGATACACACTGGAGAGAAACCCTACAAATGTGAAGTATTTGGCAAACCTTTTAGCCAAAACTCAAACCTTACTATACATCTTTTAGCCAAAACTCAAACTTTAGTATACATAAGATAATTCATACTGAAAAGAAACTCTACAAATGTGAAGAATGTGGCAATGCTTTTAGCTGGTCCCCACACCTTAGTACGCATAAGGTAATTCATACTGGAGAAAGACCCTACAAATGTGAAGAATGTGGCAAAGCATTTCTATGGGTCACAACCGTAACTAGTCATATGAGGATGCACACTGGAGAGAAACCTTACAAATGTGAAGAATGTGGCAAAGCTTTTAGCCAATCCTCAATCCTTACTACACATAAGAGAATTCATACTGGAGAGAAACCCTACAAATGTGAGGAAGGTGGCAAATCTTTTAAACTGTTTTCAAGCTTTACTAAACATAAGGAAATTAATAGTAGAGTAAAACCCTACAAATATGAAGAATGTGGCAAAGCCTTTAGGCAGTCTTCAATTTTTGCTAACCATCAGAGAATTCATACTGGAAAGAAACCCAACAAATGTGAAGAATGTGGCAAATCTTTTAACCTGTCTTCAAGCTTTACTAAACATAAGGTAATAATTCTCACTGGTTTAAAACCCTACAAATGTGAAGAATGTGCCAATGCCTTTTTCTGGTCCTCAGCCCTAACTAAACATAAGGAAATTTATACTTGAAAGCAACCTTGCAAATGGAAAAAAATTGGCAAAGCCTTTAGTCCTTACAACTTAATACACATAAGATAACTCATATTGAAGAGAAATATTACAAGTGTGAATAATGTGTCAAAGCCTATAAAAAGTCTTCAGTTCTTAACAGACATAAGATTATTTATACTGGAGAGAAGCTTTACAAACCTGAAAGATGTGCCAATGCTTTTGACAACAACTTAAGCTTTTCTAAACATAAAGTCATGCTGCTGAGAATCCTAGAAATGTGAAGAATGTGGCAAAGCCTTTAAATGATTGTCACACTTGATTTTAGGTAAGGTAATTCATACTGGAGATAACTATCAGTGTGAACAATGTGGCTGAGCTTCTAACTAATGCTCACACGTTATTGCACAGGAAAGCATTTATACTTGAGAACAAATGTGCAAATATAGATAAAGTAAAAAAGCCATTAATACCTGCTCACATCTTACTCAAAATCAGAGAGTTCGTACTAAATAAAAGCATTAAAAGTCTAATTACTGTCAAAAGATCTATTGTAAAATATGTCTTTAAAGTGCAGAAGAGTATTTATTTTTAAAAAGCATTACAAATATAAATACGATTGTAATACCTTTACTTGTATCAGAGATCTTATTGTACACATTTTGTGTTAGGGGAAAACCCTGAGGCAGTTGTCAAAATTTTGTTCAACATCAGGGAGTTTATATTGAAGAAAACCCTGCAAATGTAATAAATTTGAAAAAACATTTTTTCAAAAACTACAAATTGTAAAACACCAAAGAGTTTATACTAAAATATACTTTTGCAGATGCAGTAAATATGAAAGATATATAATCCAAACTTATCTGTATAAATATCAGAATAATCCACAGTAGAAATATCTAGGACCACTCAATCTTTAGACACTATAGTAAATCAGAGTGCTGAGTATAAAAAATAATACAAAACTAAAGTTGTGTAAACATTATTTGTATATAACTTTAAAAGAAGTAGAATATTTTTTGGAGAGTTATAATTACATTCAAATTATACTCTTTATGAAAATACAGGTATTTTTAAAAAGTGGATAATAATGGAGTTAAACTCTTAAATTACTTCATGCTGTTCCATCATTCCTGGTGTATTCAAATGTGAAAGCATGTGACTAATTGTTGCTGGATAAAATATATGGGAGATTCTTGTTTATTAGGTAAGCATTACTTATGACCTTTTCTATGGAAAGGTAAGGACATTAAAATGTAAGATGGATAATGAAAATTTAAGTAGAGAGGCTCTTTGTGATTAACTTATAGTATTGAGTGATACATGAGGTGGGTGTTCAGAGTAATACTCTTCTGCACTATTATGAAAGAAAAACATTCTTAATTTTAGTTAAAATTAGATTAGTAATGTTATTAATTGTACTTTTGTGGAATATTATACAGTATATTTTAAAATTATAAATTATGTGTGAAATTAACTTTTCAATTCCACGTTTTTAACATGTTAAATACTATCATGAATCCATTGAAATGTTATTGTGCCACTAACTTTAACCTAGTCCATCTTACTCAAGGGGGTAGGTAACAATACATTATTTGGTAAGATAATGGATTGACATCGCTAGTAATCTTTTTTGCCGGTAACTTTAAATGGCCAATAGTTTAAAAATATTGTTCCTATAGGTTATATTTTTCTTATTTTCACATTTAAATTTGTTTTTCTTAATTTCTGTGAATATATAATATGTGTATATGTTTATGCCATACATGGCATATTTTAATACAGGAATTTTAATAAGGGGCCTAATTTACTAGAAAACAAAAGTTCTCAGAAATGGTGAAAGCAAATTATGCTCTCTGCTTTGTATTGAATTTATTACTGTGCAATCTTTTGGCTCAGAGTTCAGAATCTCCCCATGCAAATTCTCTGTTTTAGTTTGACTGGTACTCATGCTAGTCCCATAATATTCTCTGCTTGTTTGTTTAATAGTTTTTGTTTTGTTTTGTTCTTGTTTTTTTCTTTCGAGATGGAGTCTTGCTCTGTCTCCCAGGCTGAAGTGCAATGGTGAGATCTTGGCTCACTGCAACCTCTGCCTTTCAGGTTCAAGCAGTTCCCCTGGCTCAGCCTCCCAAGTAGCTGGGATTACATGTGCCTGCCACCATGCCCAGCTAATTTTTATATTTTCAATAGAGACAGTGTTTCACCATGTTGGTCACACTGGTCTCAAACTCCTGACCTCAGGTGATCAATCCACCTCAGCCTCCCAAAGTGCTACAATTACAGGTGTGAGCCACTGCACCCAGCCTGTGTAATGGTTTATGAAGTATTCATTATGTGAACTGGTCTGTAATTACAAGAGTAATTTTTTTAAATTTTATTGTTCCATAAGTTATTGGGGTATAGGTGGTATTTGGTTAGATGAGTAAGTTCTTTAGTGGTGACTTGTGAGATCCTGGTGCACCCATCACCCGAGCAGTATACACTGCATCATATATGTTGTCTTTTATTCCTTTCCCTTCCTACTCTTCTCCCCATGTCCCCAAAGTTCATTGTATTATTCTTATGCCTTTCCATTCTCATAGCTTACCTCCCACATATCAGTGAGAACATATGATGGTTGGTTTTCCATTCCTGGATTATTTCATGTAGAATAATAGTCTCCAATCTCATCCGGGTTGTTGCAAATGCTTTTAATTAATTACTTGTTATGGCTGAGTAGTATTCCAACATACACACACACACCCATACACACACACACCACAGTTTGTTTATCCACTCATCGATTGATGGGCATTTTGGTTGGTTCCACAATTTTGCAATTGTGAATTGTGCTGCTAGAAACATGCATGTGCAAGTATCTCTTTCAAATAATGACTTATTTTTCTCTGTGTAGATACCCACTAGTGGGATTGCTGGATCAAATGATAATTCTGCTTTTAGTTCTTTAAGGAATCTCCAGTTTCCCATAGTGACTGTACTAGTTTACATTCCCACCAGCAGTGTGGAAATGTTCTTTGATCGCTGCATCCACACCAACATCCACAGTTTTTTGATATTTTGATTATGACCATTCCTGCAGGAATAGAGTGGTATTGCATTGTGGTTTGATTTGCATTTCCCTGATCATTAGTGATGTTGAGCATTTTTTTTAAATACGTTTGTTGGCCATTTGTGTATCTTTTGAGATTTGTCAATTTTTTGATTTTTTTCTTACTGATTTGAGTTCATTGCAGATTCTGTATATTAGTCCTTAGTCAGGTGTATAGATTGTGAAGATTTTCTCCCACTCTGAGTTGTCTGTTTATTCTGCTGACTGTTCCTTTTGCCATGTCAAAGCTTTTTAGTTTAATTAGGTCCCAGCTGTTTCTTTGTTTTTACTGCATTTGCTTTTAGGTTTTTGGTCATGAAATTTTGGCCTACCAATGCCTAGAAGAGTTTTTTCAATGTTAACTTCCAGAGTTTTTATAGTTTCAGGTCTTAGGTTTAAGTCCTTAATCCATCTTGTGTTGATTTTTTTTATAAGGTGAGAGATGAGGATCCTGTTTCATTCTCCTACATGTGGCTAGCCTATTATTCCAGCACTCTTTGTTGAAAAGAGTGTCCTGTCCCCACTTTATGTTTTTGTTTGCTTTGTTGAAGATCAGCTGGATGTAAGCATTTGGGTTTATTTCTGGGTTCTCTGTTCCACTGGTGTATGTGCCTATTCTTATACCAGGACCATGCCATTTTGGTGACTATAACCTTATAGTATACTTTGAAATCAGGTAGTGCGTTGCCTCCAGATTTGTTCTTTTTTCTTAGTCTTGCCTTGGCTATGTGGGCTCCATATGATTTTTTGAATGGTTTTTTCTAACTCTGTGAAGAATGATGGTGGTATATTGATGGGGATTGTGTTGAATTTGTAGATTGCTTTTGGCAGGATGGTCATTTTCACAATATTGATTGTACCCATCCATGAACATGGGATGTGTTTCCATTTGTGTGGTCTATGATTTCTTTCAGCAGTGTTTTGTAGTTTTCCTTCTTTTGGGTCCTTCATTAGGTATATTCCTAAGTATTTAACTTTTTCAGCTGTTGTAAAAGGGGTTGAGTTATTGATTTAATTCTTTGGTTGCTGTTCGTGAGTAGAAGAGCTACTGATTTGTGTATGTTAATCTTGTATCCAGAAACTTTTCTGAATTTTATCAGTTCTAGGAGCTTTCTGGAGGAGTCCTTAGGGTTTTCAAGGTAAATGATCATACCATCAGTAAACAGGGACAGTTTGACTTCCTGTTTACTGATTTGGATGCCTTTATTTCTTGTCTTATTGCTCTGGCTATGACTTCCAGGACTATATTGAAGAGGAGTGGTGAGAGTGGGCACCCTGGTCTTGTTCTGGTTTTCAGAGGGGATGCTTTTAACTTTTCCCCATTCACTATAATGTTGATTGTGGGTTTGTCATAGATAGCTTTTATTACATTAAGCTGTGTCCTTTTTATGCCAACTTTGCTGAGAGTTTTAATTATAAAGGATGTTGGATTTTGTTGAATGCTTTTTCTGCATCTATTGAGATGATCGTGTGATTTTTTTTTTCAGTTCTGTTTATGTGGTGTATGGTGTGTTGACCTGCGTGTGTTAAACTATCCCTGCATCCCTGGTATGAAACCCACTTGATCATGATGGATTGTCTTTTCGACATGTTGTTGGATTTGGTTAGCTAATATTTTGTTAAGGATTTTAGCATTAATGTTTATCAAGGGTATTGGTCTCTAGTTTTCTTTTTTGATTGTGTCTCTTCCTAGTTTTGGTGTTAGGGTGATGCTGGCTTCATAGAATGAATTAGGGAGAGTTCTTTCTCTATCTTGTGGAATAGTGTCAAAAAGATTGGTACCAATTATTCAAATATCTGGTAGAATTTTGCGGTTAATCTGTTGGATTCTTTTTGTTGCTGGTAATTTTTAAATTAGCATTTTAATCTCACTGCTTGTTATTGATCTGTTCAAGGTATCTAATTCTTCCTGTTTTAAGCTAGTAGGGTTGTATTTTTCCAGGAATTTATTCATCTCTTCTACATTTTCCAGGAATTTATCTATCTCTTGTACATTTTCTAGCTTATGTGTATAAAGGTTTTCATAGTAGCCTTGAATGATTTTTTGTATTTCAGTGGTGTCAGTTATCTCGTTTCATTTCTCTCTGAGGTTATTTGGATTTTCTCTCTTCCTTTCTTGGTCAATTTTGCTAATGATGTATCAATTTTTATTTATCTTTTCTAAGAAGCCCCTCTTTAGGCCGGGCGCAGTGGCTCAAGCCTGTAATCCCAGCACTTTGGGAGGCCGAGACGGGAGAATCACGAGGTCAGAAGATCGAGACCATCCTTGCTAACACCGTGAAACCCCGTCTCTACTAAAAAATAAAAAATAATAATAATAAAAAAAAAAACTAGCCGGGCGAGGTGGCAGGCGCCTGTAGTCCCAGCTACTCGGGAGGGAGGCTGAGGCAGGAGAATGGCGTAAACCCGGGAGGCGGAGCTTGCAGTGAGCCGACATCGCGCCACTGCACTCCAGCCTGGGCGACGGATCGAGACTCCGTCTCAAAAAATAAAAATAAAAATAAAAAAAGCACTTCTTTGTTTCGTTTACCTTCTGTATTTTTTGTTTGTTTGTTTCAATTTCATTTAGTTCTATTCTGCTCTAATCTTGGTTATTTCCTTTTTCTGCTGGGTTTGGGTTTGGTTTGTTCTTGTTTCTCTAGTTCCTTGAAGTATGACCTTAGATTGTCTGTGCTCTTTCAGACTTTTTGATGTAGGCAGTTAGGGCTATGAACTTTCCTCTTAGCACCACCTTTGCTGCATCCCAGAGGTTTTGATAGGTTGTATCATTATTGTTATTAAGTTGAAGAATTTTTTAGTTTCCATATTGATTTTGTTTTTGACCCAATGCTCATTAAGGAGCATGTTATTTAATTTCCATGTAATTTGCATGGTTTTGAAGGTTCCTTTGGGAGTTGATTTCCAGTTTTATTCCGCTGTGGTCTGAGAGAGTGCTTGATATAATGTCAATTTTCTTAAATTTATTGAGGCTCATTATGACTGTCTCTTCTGATTCAGGCAGGGTGTCAGGGAAGTGGGGGAAAGCTGGCAGTCACAGGCCTCACTCAGCTCCCATGGAAACCAAAAGGCCGGTCTCACTCCCACTGCACCCCCTCACACCAGCCCCAAGTCTGTTTCCATGTGGAGGGTGAGTTGGGCTTGAAAATTACCCCAGGCTTTCTGTTTCTCAGTGTGGTAAAATAAAAGGGCTTCAGTTCTTCCCCACCTGTGAAGTGTTTAAGTCAGATTCATGCTTTCCCCCAAGCTTTTGCCAGGAGGCTTCTTGTACCATTCAAATTGTTATGAAGTTTAGCTAGGTAAGTCCTTCTCCCCTTGGAGTTTTACCCCCTGCTCCTCTGTCCTTCCCCTTCCCCCACCGACGGATCCCTGTGGTGCCTGGCGGGAATGAGCTCCTTGGGGATTCAGCGAGCTCCCAGGGCCTCCCTGTTGCCTCCTGCACTCCTGTATTTCACTCAGCTTGGCTCTCTAACTTGACTCAGCTCCAGGTAGTAAGGAGCTTCTCCCACAAACAGACTTTCGGTTTGTCCAGTGGGGTCGTTGTGTTCAGGAGAAGAGGGTCTCCCTTTCCCACTTCTGCAGTAGTGGCACTCACTGTATTTGGGGTGTCTGTCGGGTCCTGCAGGAACAGTCTGCTTCCTTCAGAGGGTTGTCCTGATGCCTTTAAAGATACATTCTGAAGATGAAGGTTGTGATTTGTTCAGATACTGTCTCCTGAGAAGGAATCAGAGAAGAGAGAAAAAATGGTTGATTCTCAGATGAATGTGTCCCAGGTCAAAATTGTGTCCACATTTTCTTCTAGAATGTCATGTATTTACAGTTGCAATCATTTACGTTTCTACTTTTGATGCTTTTGCCTAACAAGATTATTTGAACTACCTTTTTTCTTCTCATGACAGTGAAATGACCTCATTAGAATAATTCTTCCCTATGTTTCAGAACCTTATCTTTATTCGCTCCATCCAGGCTTCTTACATATAGCAAGTAATACTCACCTTGAATTTATACCATGAGATATTGAAAGTATTCCCTTCGTTGACAGATCAGCCTGGGCAGGTGAAGATATAAAACATTCTTATTGGGGATGGTGCTGGGTCCTCAGATATCAGTGAAGGAGAAAACTGCACACTTAGGTTCCATCTGAATGCTCCATCACTCTATGAATAGCATCATTTTTAAATGCACACTTAAAAAAGATGCAATTAATTGCCTGGAATAATTTAGAAAGATATATAAAGGAATTAATTCAAAGAAATGTGCCTTCTAGAATGCTAAAGAGAGAGTATTTAGATACACTATTAGAAATTACAAAACATGGGCCATGTGCAGTGGCTCACACCTGTAATCCCAGTACTTTGGGAAGCCGAGGTGGGTGGATCACCTGAGATCAGGGGTTAGAGACCAGCCTGATGAACATGTTGAAACCCCATCTCTACTAAAAATACAAAAAAAAAAAAAAAAAAAAAAATTAGCCGGGCATCGTGACACGTACCTGTAATCCCAGCTACTCAGGAGGCTGAGGCAGGAGAATCACTTGAACCCAAGAGGCAGAGGTTGCGGTAAGCCAAGATTGCACCATTGCACTCCAGCCTAGGTGACAACAGTGAAACACCCTTTTTCTGAAGTTTCTCTTTGTTTATACTTTGCTTTGGAAAATGAAGGCTGTCATTTTTGTTTCCTAGTAATATACACTTGGATAAAACCCAGGTTCTATCACTTACTAGATGTTTTACAAAGTATTTTCCTTAAGCTAGAATGATTGACATCATTGGTGAGTTCTTTTGCAATACAGAAACTCAGGTCTCATCCCACATCTCTTGAATTAGAATACGTCTCTCTGTGAGAATAAATTTTCACCAGATTTCCTAATATACCATAAGGCTTCCATTTTCTCCCTTTGTAGTGTGATTTTGGGAGTTTTTGCTCCACGTAAATTATTTTTAGATCAACCCTTTTAAGGAAAACTTGAAGGTTTATTGAAATAGAAAAGAAAATCTTCAAGATGTTTTATCTTTTTTTTTTTTTTTTTTTTTTTTGAGGGGGGGGTTTTCTTTTTTCCCCCCGCTGGGGTGCAGTGGCCGGATCTCAGCTCACTGCAAGCTCCGCCTCCCGGGTTCACGCCATTCTCCTGCCTCAGCGTCAGGCGCCCGCCAACACGCCCGGCTAATTTTTTTTGTATTTTAGTAGAGACGGGGTTTCACCATGTTAGCCAGGATGGTCTCGATCTCCTGACCTTGTGATCCGCCCGTCTCGGCCTCCCAAAGTGCTGGGATTACAGGCTTGAGCCACCGCGCCCGGCCAAGATGTTTTATCTTAACAGGAACCATCCCCCTTTTTTGAGGTAATCTGCATCCTTCACTCTAGATTAATGATAATTCTAGAAATTCAGTGGCATTAAATATTGTTGCCCGAATAATAAAATCCAATATCCAGCACCAACTTTAAATTCAATAGTATTGAATAGTAGAGCTAAGGACCCAGAAATGTAAAATATGTTCTAAATATTCTAAAGTTTCTGTCAGAAAACAGTATTTTGGAATTAAATTTCTAGAATCTTTCATAACATTCTCTCCTCTGTACTAAACATGGTACTAGGATGGTAACTGGAGAATCCCAACAAATCATGTTAACTTTTTTCTAACAAAATAGGCCTTGGTGTCTCTGAACCTGATCTGATCTCCTGCCTTGAGCAAATAAAAGAACGCTGGTATGTAAAGAAACATGAGACAGTGGTCAAATACTCAGACAGGTATGCATGACAGAGATACAAAGGTCAAAAAGAATTCCAGACCTTACGATGTGGTATGGGATGCTCTGTTCCAATGGAAAGATTTCCTAAAAAACCATTTTGTTTTTTTCCCTAGCTCTTATATAGGAACATCTTTTTTTCCCATACCGTTAAATTCTCTATGCACTCTACTTCCTATTTAGTGATTTTCCTTTGAGATTACCATGAGAGCTAAAGTCCTCTTTATGGCTGATAAGGTACTTCATGATATGCCTGCCCATTCCATTTCTTTGGGGGGAATATAAGAATATCTCTGACTATTTTTGAGAAACTGCATGTTGATCATTTGTTAGGTTTTCTTTTCCTATCATGTCTGAAATGTGTGAGAGCAGTGGTGATATTAAGATTTGTTTCAGAAATCTCAGGAACATCAATGACATGTTACTTGTTATTTCTCGATATTGTCTTGTCTTTTTTTTCTTCTTTTTTTTGAGATGAAGTTTCACTCTTGTTGCGCAGGCTGGAGTGGAATGGCATGATCTCAGCTTACTGCAATCTTTGCTTCCCAGGTTCAAGCGACTCTCCTGCCGCAGCCTTCCAAGTAACTGGCATTACAGGCATGCACCACCACACCTGGCTAATTTTGTATTTTTAGTAGAGACAGGGTTTCTTCATGTCGGCCAGCCTGATCTCCAACTCCTGATCTCAGGTGATCTGCCTGCCTTGGCCTCCCAAAGTGCTGAAATTACAGGCATGAGCCACCGGAGCTGGCCTCATTTTTCCTTCTTGATATTAGCAATCCTAACAGATTTGAAGTGATAGCTCATCATTGTTTTCATTTGCAGTTGCCTGTTGGTAGGTGATAGGACTTTTTTATATATCTATTGGGTCATTTGTATATAATTCACTGGCAAAGTATTTCTTCAGTGTTTTGACCATTTTTTAGTTGGTATATCATTGTTATTATACTTGTCTTTGCTTTGAATTTTCTATTTTGAATTTTAAACGTGTATGTATGGTTTGCTATTGTAAGCATGCTGCAATAAACATGCAAGTATAGGTATCATTTTCATATAACAAACTATTTTTTTGGGTAGATACCCAATGATGAAATTTCTGAATCAAATGGTAGTTCTATTTTTAGCTATCTGAGATTGAGCATTCTTTTCATATGCATGTTGGCTATTTGTATGTCTTTATTGAAAAATGCTTAGTAATGTTATTTGCCCATTTTTCAATGGGATTTCTTACTATGTTTTTAGTTTGAGTTATTTATAAATTCCAAATATAAGTGTCATGTTGGCACATAGTTTGCAAATATGTTCTTTTATTCTGTAGGTTGCCCATTTACTCTATTTTATTTGCTGTGCAAAAACTTTTTAGTTTGAATCCAATTTGTCAATTTTTTATAACGATGATACAATAAATAATAACAGTTTTCTTTGTTGTGTTCATGGCTAGTTTTGGTAGCAGGGTGGTACTGACCTGAGAGTGACTTAGGAAGAATTTCATTATCCTCAATATTTTGGAAGAGTTTCAGGAGCATTTGGTAAAATTTTTATACATTTGGTAGAATTTGGCTGTGCATTTATCTAGTTCTGAGCTTTTCTTTTTCAAGACATTTTTTATTACTGGCTCAATCATGCTACTCATTGGTTTGTTCAGGTACTCAGTTTCTTCCTGGCTCTATCTTGGGAGGTTTATGTTTCCATGAATTTATTCATTGTTTGTAGGTTTTCAGGTTTATGAGTGTCTAGTTGTTTATAATCATTTCTAGTGATCTTTTGTATTGCTGTTGTATCCATTGTAATGTCTGTTCTTTCATTTCTGATTTTACTTATTTAGATTTCTATTCTGTTTGTGGTTATTCTAGCTAGCAATTTATCAATTTTGTCTTTTTGAAAAAGCAACTTTTGATTCTGTTGGTCATTTTTATTGTTTTTGATATTTATTTCATTTGGTTCTGTTCTGATTTATGTTACTTTTTTTCTTCTTCTAACTTGGAATTTGGTTTGTTATTAATTTTCTAGTTCCTTGAAGTATGATGTCAGGTCCTTAACATGTAAGCTTTCTACTTTTTTGATGCAGACATTTAGGCTATAAACTGCCCTCTTAGTACTATATTTGCTGTATCTGACAGGTTTTATTATATTGTGTTTCTCTTTCCATCTTTTTTTCCACACATTTTTAATTTTCATCTTAATTTTCTTTCGAGATGGGTTTTACTCTGTCACCCTGGCTGAAGTGCAGTGGAACAGTCTTGGCTCACTGCAACCTCTGCCTTCCAGGCTCAAGCAATCTTTTTATCTCATCCTCCCAAGTAGCTAGGACCTTAGGTGCACAGCACCACACCTAGATGTTTTTTTATTTGTTTGTAGCGATGGGGTTTTTGCATGTTGCCCAGGCCACCTCAAACTGCTGACCTCAGGTGATCCACCTGCCTCAGCCTCCCAAAGTGCTGGGATTACAGGTGTGAGCCACCACCCGTGGCTGGTCATCCTCATTACTTCATTTACAGTGACTCTTTAGGAGCATGTTGTTTTAATTCTTTGTAAATTTATAGTTTCTGAAATTTATCTTGATATCAATTTGTAGTTTTATTCTACTGTGGTCTAAGTAGGTAGTTGATATAATTTTGATTTTTGGGAGTACTTTGTTGATTTGCCAACTTTCCTATCTCAATGGTCTCTCTAATGCCATGAGTAGAATGCTGAATTTCTCCACTATTATTGTGTTATTGTCCATCTCTTTCTATAGGTTTAATAATATTTCTTTTTAAAGTCTGTTTTATTTTATTTACGTACAGATACTGCTGTCTGTTTTTGGTTTCTGTTTGTGTTAATATCTTCCCCCCTTTCCTTTTAATTTATATGTATCTTACAGGTAAGGTGAAATTCTTGTAGGCAACACAGAGTTGGATCATTTTTTCTTATTCATTTCATAAATATGTACATTTCAATGAAGGTTTTAATTGATTTATATTCAAGGTTATATTAATATGTAAAGCTTTGTTACTGTCATAATGTTAATTCTTTTCTTGTTTTATTTTTTCTTTTTATCTATTTATCTTTGTGGTTTAACAAAATTGTATCCTGTTGTGATTTATTTATTTTTCTCTTTTGTTTTATAAGGCCTGTTAGTTTTATACTTTTGTATGTTTTAATGATGATGAATATCAATCTTTTGTTTTTATATTGGAAATCCCTGGAACATCTTTTGTAGGCCCAGTCTATTGGTGGTTAGTTTCCCCAGCCTTTATTTGTCAGGGTAAGACTTTATTTCTTCTTCACTTGTGAAGGTTTGTCTAGCTTGATGTAAAATTTTTGGCTGGTGTTTTTCTTTCAACACTCTAAAAGTACCATCACATTCTTTTCTGGCCAGTAAAGTTTCTGCCGAGAAGTCTCTTTTAGTCTGATGTGGTTCTATTTATAAATGACTAGATGCTTTTCTTTTGCTGATTTTAGAATTACTTCTTTCACTTTGACTTTAGATCTTCTGATTATTATGTGCCATATTGAGGTCTGTTTTGCATTGCATTCTGCTGGTGATTGCTGAATTTCCTGTATATGTATGACTAATTCAATTGCTAGAGTTGGGAAGTTCTCATCAATTTTTTCTTAAATAGGTTTTCTAAACTTTTTGATGTTTTTTCTTCCTCAGAAACACTGATAATTTTTATTTAGTTACTTTATGTAGTTGCAAATATTGCAAAATCTTTGTTCGTTCTTTTTCATTTTTCTCCTTATTTTATGTGAGTAGATTATTTTAAAAAACCTGTTAAAGGTCTGAAAATTCTTTTTATGCCTGTTTCAGTCTATTATTGAAATTTTGAATGTATTTTCTTTTTCCTTTAATAAATCTTTAAGTTCCACAATTTTTGTTTCTTTTTTTTTAAGATGTCTATCTCCTTGATACACTTCTTACTCATACTCTAAATTTGTTTATTTATATTTGTATTGTTTTTCAGATTTCTCTTGCATCTCTTTGTATTGGGGGAACCCGCCCCCAGTATTTCAACATAGGTTCTTTGTATTTTCCATAAGTGTCAGCTGGTCCGAGAAATAAAGAGAAAGAGTACAAAGGAATTTTGCAGCTGGGCCGCCGGGGGTGACATCACATATCGGTAGGACTGTGATGCCCACCTGAGCCACAAAACCAGCAGGTTTTTGTTAAGCATTTCAAAAGGGGAGGGGATGTAAGAACAGGGAGTTGGTCACAAAGATCACATGCTTCAAAGGGCAATATCAGAAACTCCTGGTAAGAGTCTATGTTCAGCGCTGCATGTATTGTCTTGATAAACATCTTTTTTTTTTTTTTTTTGAGATAGAGTCTCGCTCTGTCACCCAGGCTGGAGTGCAGTGGCTAGATCTCAGCTCACTGTCAGCTCCGCCTCCCAGGTTTACGCCATTCTCCTGCCTCAGCCTCCCGAGTAGCTGGGACTACAGGTGCCCACCACCTTGCCCAGCTAGTTTTTTTGTATTTTTTAGTAGGGAGTTTCACCATGTTAGCCAGGATGGTCTCAATCTCCTGACCTTGTGATCCACCCATCTCGGGCTCCCAAAGTGCTGGGATTACAGGCTTGAGCCACTGCGCCCAGCTGATAAACATCTTAACAGAAAACAGGGTTCGAGAGCAGAGAACAGGTCTGTCCAAAAATTTACCAGGCTGAAGTTTCCCAATCATAGTAAGCCTGAGGGTACTGCAGGAGACCAGGGTGTATCTCAGTCCTTATCTCAACTGCATAGGACAGACATTCCCAGAGCGATCATTTGTAGACCTCCCCCCAGGAATGCAATTCTTTTCCCAGAATGTTAATATCAATATTCCTTGCTAGGAAAAGAATTTAGCGATATCTTCCCTCCTTGCAAATCTGTTTATAGGCTCTCTGCAAGAAGAAAAATATGGCTCTTTTTGCCCGACACCGCAGGCAATCAGACCTTATGGTTGTCTTCCCTTGTTCCCTAAAATCGCTGTTATTCTGTTCTTTTTCAAGGTGTACTGATTTCATATTGTTCAAACACACAAGTTTTACAATCAATTTATACAATTAACACAATTATCACATGATCCTGAGGTGACGTACATCCTCAGCTTGCGAAGATAACAGGATTAAGAGATTAAAGTAAGACAGGCGTAAGAAATTATAAGAGTATTATTTGGGAAGTGATAAATGTCCATGAAATCTTCACTATTTATGTTCCTCTGCCACAGCTTCAGCCGGTCCCTCCATTCGGGGTCCCTGATTTCCCAGAGCATCTTTCCCTTTCTTTTTATATAAATGTTCCATGGCGATGAAGGCTTGTTCATTCTCTTGATTTTAACGCAGGATTCTTTGACTGGTCTGGTACACTAAACCAATTAAACAAAGAAACATAATTCCAAAATGTACTACAGTGGAGCCCCTAATAGACTTAATCCAAGTTGTGGGGTTTAGTCCAGAAAGACTTTCTGCCACCTGATCTAACACCTCAGCTCCAGGCACAATGGATAAATGAGCTTGAGAGGCTTCAAAAATTTGTTTCTTTAATTTAGTTATATCTGAGGATGAATTATCTTCCCTACCTGGAAGATGTCCCTTGACCATTTCCCATGAATGATCAGTCTCGTTGTAGGAATATAGTGTGATACAGAAATCAGAAGTATTCCAGTCATGCTGCATTTGCATGCGATGTTCAAGACTCTTTAGCTGATCCCCAAGCCAAATAACCAACTGTCTTAAATCATTAATTTGATTAGCTAATTTTGATCAATTACTTGTTGAGAATTCGCTTGCCAGTCATTAACAAAATGAGCTGTTTGAATAGATTGGTGTAACGCCACTCTGGGAGTGGTGGCCAGTGCAGTAACTATAATTACACCCATGATCACAGCGATTAAAGTGAAAACAAATCTCTTAGCACTTTTGAGAATTCGTTGTAACACTTCACTAATTAAATGTACTGAGGGGGAAGATTCCCAAGGTCTAGGTAAAGTTTCCGGTATCCAGATTCCTTCTTGAGCTCGAACCAACAATACACTTTTCCTGGAGTCAAAACGGGAGTTAATACAAGTGTATAGGTAGCAATTAATACATTGGACAGTTTGATTGTTTGTCCAAATTTTGATATTTCCCACTAACAGCATGTAAGGAGGCTTAACACAAGTCTGTATAGGAATAGTCAGGTTGGAGGTAAAGTGGTAAAGCAGAATGTTTGAATCTACTTTGATAGGGAGGGGAGCGGTGGTGGCAACACCCAATGTTCTCCACTGTAAAGAAGCAATCCAAGGTGCCCGGGGATGCTGAAGAGGTAGAGGGGCGTACCTGGGTTGAGAAGAATTATCATAATGTCAATTGGAGTCCCACAAAGGAGGATTGGCATGAAAAAGAGGAAAAAGGTTTAAAGGGAATTTATCATGGGGTTCAGAATCACTGATGTGAGGAGTGGCAGTGGTGGCAACAGACAGAAAAGTTTCCCCTTTCCATACTCACAGTCCGGACATGGCAATAGCCAATTTCCAAAGTTCTGGGTGTTTTGGGCTCAGAATGGGGACTATCATATGAGGCCTCAGGGGGGTAGTGCCCTTATCTTCCCATTTTAAGGGAAAGAATGAGCTGAACCTCCTATACAAAGTAGAATGATGATCCTCATCCTTCCAATAAGAAATAAAATAAGTAGCCTCCAGGCATTCCCTTCTGCCAGAGGAGCAATTGTTTTTTAAGTAACCTTTTGGTGTCCAGTCTGTTACTGAACCACATGAGTCATTTTTTAATACTACTGCATGTGAGTTAACACAATATTCCCAAACTAAAGTTTTAGATGGACCCTCAAAATTTTTAGGATATGGTTTTTCTACAAGTTTATATTGCAAGTATGGGGTATCTCCTATTGCTCCCCTTTTCATTTGTCTTAAAGGAGAAAGGGAGAGGCCAGAGACCAAATGTCCCGATTCTCTTGTAGCTAATCTCTCCGGAAGATAAGCAGCCCAGACTTGAGTTAGTAGATGGATACAACCAGGTGCATGTCCAAGGCATGGAAGAGGATATTTATAACTTATAGTAACATTAAATGCAGTGCCTTCTCCTCGTTGGGCAGGGCAATGATCATCTGTAGATCTAGGCATCCACACACTATCATTAGTATAGATTTCTGCAGGAGCATCCATCGAGGTGAGAAGTTGAATGAGTGGAGGAAAAGGCACATAAGCCCAATAAGAATAGTTTTGTGTAGCAGGTAAGTCAGTGTGAGGGGAAATTGGTGAGACAGAAAGTATAAAGAGGAGAAACATTAAATAAAACCTATTGTAAGCAAGATCCAGTGCTGAAGGAGGAAGAGAAGAACAGAGGGATGTCGTTTTTAGGCTAATAGAAATGGTGAGATTTTTAGGTTTAGGAGAAGTGGGATTAGTTAGAGGGGACTCCATTGCCATTAGGGAGGACTGAGCCAGACCCATTTTGATTTGGCCTACCAGTTTCTGAGGAGTTGGCAAAGATCTCACCAGGTATTAGGGTGGTCTCTGACACAGACGTCTTTTCCCTGTGGTTTTCGTTGTCAGTATTCACACGAAGCTTAAGTCTCCTGGTGGGCACCCAGACAGGGGATTGATGATCTCCTGGTGAAACACAAGCATACCCTCTTCCCCACATTATAATTGTTCCAGGTTCCCGGGTATTGGTCTTGGGATTTTTCCATAACACTGGCTTGCCTTCATTTAGGGAGAATTTTTTTGCCTGTATAAGGGCATTCAGGTGCAGTCACGGTATTGTCTTTAGGAACATTTAGAAAGTTTAAAGTAAACAATGCTAAATGTAATTGGGAGTGCTGGGAGTGGTTAAATTATGTTTTTATTGTTTAGATTGTTTGAACAATTGAGTTTTTAAGGTGTGATTTGCCCATTCCACAACAGCCTGTCCCTGAGGATTGTAAGGGACTCTGGTAATATGGGAAATTTCCCATTGTTGCATAAATAAATCAAAATCCTTACTAACATATCCAGGGGTGTTGTCTGTTTTTATCTGATATGGAAGCCCCATAACTGCAAAGCAAGAATACAGATGTCTTTTAACATGGGCTGTGCCTTCTCCTGTTTGGCAAGTAGCCCAAATAAAACCTGAAAAGGTATCTACAGAAACATGTACATATGAAAGTCTGCCAAAGGAACTAACATGAGTCACATCCATTTGCCATAAATCATTAGGAGTTAGGCCTCTGGGATTAATGCCAGGTACCTGATTTGGAAGTACAAAAACTTGGCACCTAGGGCAGCAGTGGACAATAAGCTTAGCCTCTTTCCAGGTGAGAGCAAATTTATCTTTTAATCCAGCGGCATTGACATGAGTGAGATTATGGAACTCGAGAGCTCCTTGGGTTGCAAAAGAGACCAAACAGTCGACCTTTTGGTTACCAGCAGACATGGGTCCTGGTGAAGTGGTATGAGATCTAATATGTGTAATATAGGAAGGGTATCTACATTGGCGAACTGCCTGCTGTAACCTTGAAAATAAAGAAGCCAATTCAGAATTATCAATGTTTGATGGTAGCGGTTTCTATATTTTTAGTGGCATGTATAACATAAGCAGAATCAGAGACAATATTTAAAGGTTTGGGGAAATCCTGTAAGGCAGTAATTATTATTAAAAAATTAATTCTGCCTTTTGAGTCTGCAGATGTGTAAGGGGTAGAAATAAGCTTGTCTGTAGGACCCACATAACCAGGATTTCCGTTACTGGAGCCATCAGTGAACACTGTAACGGCCTCAGGAATGGGCTGATCTTTGGTCAGTCAAGGGACCACCCAATAAGTCATTGTTATAAAATCAAACAATGATTGTCAATAACACCGATAAAATCAGCCAAGTGAATTTGCCACAGTATGGAATGTTGAAAAGCAGTCTGAACTTTGAGCCGATTTAAAGGAACACAATTAAATTTGGATCAAATCCAGAAATTTTAAGTATTCTACATGAGGCTTGTCCAATTAGGGTGGCTATTTGGCCCAGATAAACAGAAAAAGTTTTTGAAAGAGAATGAGGAAGAAAACACCACTCCACTAAATCATTATGTTGAACTATTATCCCAGTAGGGGAGTGCAATGAATTGAAAACTAGAAGCTGAAAAGGCTAAGACAGCTGTATCCTAGACAACTGGGCAGTTTGGATTCTTCTATGAATTGCAGTTCCAATGAAGCCTCAGGCGTCAAAGTCCTGGGACTGTGGAGATTGGAATCTCCACGCAGCATAGAAAACAAGTTAGCGCATATGTTGGAATGCCTAAAGTAGGTCTTAAATAATTAATGTTACCCAAAAGTTTTTGGAAATCATTTAAGGTTTTCAAAAAATCTCTCCTAATCCGAACATTTTGATGTTGAATACATTCATCAACCACCATTCCTAAATATTGAACAGGAGTGTTCTGTTTAATTTTATCCTGAGCAATGTGTAATCCAGCCTCTGCACACAGCAACTCAAAAATTGGTAACAATTAATTCTTTTATCAGCGGGGGCAGCAATTAACATAGCATCAATATAATGAAGTATATAGGCCTGAGGAAATTGAGCTCGAACTGGTGAAAGCACCTGTCCAACATAAAGCTGGCAGATGGTAGGGCTATTCAGCATTCCCTGAGGAAGTGCTTTCCATTGATAATGAGCTGCAGGCTCCTGATTTTTGATAGATGGTACAGTAAAGGCAAATTTTTCACAATTCGATTTATGTAAAGCAGTATGAAAGAAACAGTCTTTAAGATCAGTAACTGTAAGAGGCCAATTCTTAGGTATTAAAGCAGGGGCAGGTGTGTGGGGTTCTATGGCTCCCATAGTTTTAATTACAACATTAATGGCCCTTAAATCAGTTACCATACACCACTTGCCTGATTTGTTTTTCACTAGAAACACAGGAGAATTCCAGGGGGAAAGAGAAGGTTCCACATGTCCAAGTTGTAACTGTTTAGAAACCAATTGAGTTAAAGCCTCCAGTTTTTCTTTAGAGAGTGACAGCTGATCGATCCAAACAGGTGTTTCCAATTTCCATGTAAAGGAATAGGATTAGAAGGCGTGGCAGTGGCTGCCATAAAAAGGACAACCTAAACCAGCCCTGTCTTCTTTTACAGTAATTTGAAGAGGTTTAGTAATTCCTTCATGTTTTGGATCAAGACCAGGTCTGGGAACAAACTCCATGTTTTTCATTATATGTTGACTGGGAGCACTGTAAGAGTTACGTGGAATATTAATTTCAGACCCCCATTGTGCCAGCAAATCTCTACCCCAAAAATTAATGGGGATTGGTGTGATATAAGGCTGAATTGTACCCTTTTGACCATCAGGGCCAGTGCAAGGCAAGATAAATGTGCTCTAGTGAACTTCATCAGCTTTTCCAACACCTACTAGTCCCATGTTAGCAGGATGTTTAAGCCAGGAGGAAGGCTATAAATTACAGGAAATAATAGAAACATCAGCCCCAGTATCTACTAGGCCCTCATACTTTTTTCCTTGAATGTGTATGGTGCAGGTGGACTGTTGTTTAGAAATTACATTAATCCAATAAGTGGCTTTTTCACCACTGGAGGCCATCCCAGGGCCCTGTGTGTTATCTCCCTTGTTTTAAACAATATTAGGTAGTAAAAGTAATTGAGCAATTGACTCACTGGCCAGAATGGAAGCAGGAACCTTGGCAAACACCGTAAGTTTAATCTCATTAAAGGAATCAGAATTAATGAGACCAGTATGAACGGTGATTCCTTTAGCAGAGGCGAATGCCCTACCTAACACCAGGCCCACAAAACCTTGAGGTAAAGGGCCAGTGACCCCCATAGGGACAATTAAAGGCAAAGAATTAGGTGGTAAATTTAGAGGAATGATACTACAGAGATCTACCACCCCACCCCCTACTGTGGAGGTGGACAAGCATTGTACTGAGACAAGAAGAGGCTAGGACCCATCCCGGTTGGCTGTAGGTAAATTTGTGCTGGGGGCTACGCTGGGACTGCTTGAAGTGGAAACACAATATTGGTCTAAGTCTGAGGTGTCCCATTTGATACTGGGGCCTGGGACTGGCCCCGCTTTCCATTTCCCTGGTTCTGTGGCAAGGGATTTCCACCTATATCAGACTTAAGAGTTGCAAGTACTTGCCCAATGTTTACCTTTACGATCATGCGGGCAAACAGTAGTGGCAGCATTTGGTTGTGTTTGTTGAGCCGGCTTGGCTGCTTTTAACTTTTTGACAGTGCAATTTTTTTTTTAGTATGACCAAGTTGATCGCAATTATAGCAGGCTCCAAGAAAAAATCAGTTGAGCCAGGTGATTGTCGTCCTTCATGGCCCGTGCCCACAGAATAGCTTTGTGGTCTTTGATCCAATGCCTTCACAAGCTTTAATATATGAGGCAAAACCTCATGATCAGGTAAATTTTGTCATTGGGTGGAACACATGGCCATTTTACACTCATGGTTCACATTCTCAAAGCTAACATACAAAGGAGAATACCTTGAGCGTGCTCATCAGAGACAGATTTTTGAACAGCATCTTGTAATTTAGCCAAAAAATCAGAATATAATTCATTGTGACCCTGTTTAACATTAGTAAAAGAAACAGGAGCTTGGCCTGGGGCACATAATTTATCCCAAGCTCTCGTACAAACCTTTGTTACTTGTTCCATGGTGAGAGCATCAAAGCTTAATTGAGCAGTAGTATCAGAGTAATTATCAGAACCTATGAACTGGGCCTAAGGAATTAGAATGCCTTCAGCCCGATTTAGCTGAGCCTGCAGATGGGCCTCCTCTGACCACCAGGTATGGAATTGTAAATGCTGAGATGGAGTTACAACAGCTTTTGCCAAAATGTACCAGTCTAAAGGAAGCAAAATGACCTCAATACAAAGAGTCTGTAATACCATTTTAACATGGAGAAGTAGGACCATACTGAGTACAAGCATCCTTGAGTTCTTTTAAAATCGTAAGATTGAGCAGTGCATATTGACGCACTTGTATCCCTTGAGCATTAGGAGGTTCCAGCATGACCAGATAAGCCCACGCCTCTAATCCACTTGTTTGTTTGTTTTGGTGTAATAAGTGTTGCATGGAAGTTTCGAGAGCAGGCACGTGAGACAGAGTCAGAATAGAAGTGACAGGAAAAGCATGTGTAGATAAGGGAAACTGAGGTTGAGGAAGTCAGACAGATATGAGAGTGTGAGAAAGGGGCATTGGGGGAGTAGAAGAGGCAGAAGCATACTAGTGATTATTGGCGTCTATGCATGAAGAAGGGTGCAGAGAAGCAGGTTGAATGGATGGCAAAGTGACCAGATAAGGCACCAAAATGACAGGAGGGTGAGGGTCTGCAGTGGATGGGGGAGGGCCTGCAGAATTATAGGTAAATTGTAGTTTGGTCCCAAAGCTGTTAGGTGGCTCCAGAGGCAAAGACTGCAAAGGTTTGGCAAGGGAAGAATTAACATAGATATGGTCCTGGGCTGTCCAAGCTGGGGCCGTGGGAGCTATAAGTATCGGCTTTTTATGAAAAGAAATAAGATCATCAGGGGCTGATATTAAGCCAAAGTCACCAGAGTTAGATATTCAATCCTCAACGTTGTCAGGTGGGGAAGGAGTAGGCGAAGAGAGAGGCTGAGCAAATAATGAAGGCCGAGTGGGAGAGGAAAGCTGAGGACAAGGTAGAGGGTCACCAGATTCAGAAAATTGTGGTAATTGCAGGGGGTCATGGGATTGGTATGTCATTAGGATGGCACATACCAAGGCCAAATCACCCCAAACAGTGACGGGAACATAATTTCCCGTTGGGACCAGTTTCCGGAATTTTGCACTAACATGATCCCATAGTTCCACATCTAACGTTCCCTTTTCAGGAAACCAAGGACAGTGTTCTTCCAGTGCCCTGAATAGGGTGACCATATTTTCCATGGGCACTCAAACTCCTCCCTGTTTTAACAGGAGTTTAATATAGTAGAGATAATATAGTAGAGATAAGCATAATGTTTAGACTCCATGTGACCCATAGTTACCCCGGACAATACACAGACAACTCACCAATCATCAGGAGCCAAACAAGCGTTTCTGTGGACTGGACCGATGAACATTTCTCCACACCTACCAAAGGGAATTGGGTTCCCACATGCACTTAGGAAAAAGAAAACCATGTTGGCATGCCAGATACCAGGGGAACTTGCCCTCAATATTTCAATGTAGGTTTTTTCTATTTTCCATAAGTGTTGGCTGCTCTGAGAAATAAAGAGAAAGAGTACAAAGAGAGGAATTTTACAGCTGGGGCACCGTGGGTGACATCACACATCGGTAGGACCATGATGCCCACCTGAGCCACAAAACCAGCAGGTTTTTGTTAAGGATTTCAAAAGGGGACGGGGTGTAACAACAGGGAGTAGGTCACAAAGATCACATGCTTCAAAGGGCAATATCAGAAACTCCTGGTAAGAGTCTATGTTCAGTGGTGCACATATTGTGTTGATAAACATCTTAACAGAAAACAGAGTTCGAGAACAGAGAAGTGGTCTGACCAAAAATTTACCAGACTGAAGTTTCCCAATCCTAGTAAGCCTGAGGGTACTGTAGTAGACCAGGGTGTATCTTAGTCCTTATCTCAACCGCATAGGACAGACATTCCCAGAGCGGCCATTTATAGACCTCCTCCTAGGAAAGCAATTCTTTTCCCGGAGTATTAATATCAATATTCCTTGCTAGGAAAAGAATTTAGCAATATCTTCCATACTTGTGCATCTGTTTATAGGCTCTCTGCAAGAAGAAAAATATGGCTCTTTTTGCTCGACCCCGCAGGCAGTCAGACCTTATGGTTGTCTTCTCTTGTTCCCTAAAATTGCTGTTATTCTCTTCTTTTTCAAGGTGCACTGATTTCACATGTTTATAATCAACCTGTACAGTTAACACAATTATCACAGGTCCTGAGGTGATGTACATCCTCAGCATATGAATATAACAGGATTAAGAGATTAAAGTAAGACAGGTGTAAGAAATTATAAGAGTATTATTTGGGAAGTGATAAATGTCCATGAAATCTTCACAATTTATGTTCCCCTGCCACAGCTCCAGCCAGCCCCTCCATTCGGGGTCCCTGAGTTCCTGCAACATCTTTGAGCTTCTTTAAAATCTATATTCTGAAGTCTTTTTAAAGTCATTTCAATAAATTTTTTTTTCTTAGAGTACTGAACAATTATTGTGTTTCTTTAAAGGTGTCATAAACCTTGCTTTTCTGTGTTTCCTGTGTCTTTCTGGGACTTTATACTGATTTCTGCATATCTAGAGAGACAATGGCTTCATTTTATTTTAGAATTTACATTCATTGGAGAAAGCTCTTTTTTTTTTTTTAATTGAAGTTATTACCATGATGTTTATTGCATAGAATCATTTGGCTTTACTTTGGGGTTTGTGCAGTGGGAAAGACTGTATAAGTTTCTTGAGTATAAGCAAATATATATACACACACACGTATATGTGTATGTGTATATATGTGTGTGTGTGTGTGTGTGTGTGTATATACACACATATGTCTTACTGCCTTAGGAATCATCTTTTCTCTTAGGTTGATTTTTAATTCTAAGTCTCAGAAAACAATTAATTTGTCTTTGTTGTGTTGGTCATTGAAAGCCAGCACACCTGACCTGAAAGGGTGAGAAGGTTGGGTGTGGGGTGGGTGATGAGAAATTACTTAAAAGCTTTAATGTACATTGTTAGAGTGATGGATACCCTAAAAGTCCTGACTTCACCACTGTGCAGTCTATGCATATAACTAGATTACACTTGTACCCAACACATTTGTATAGACAAATTAAAAAGAACCACTAGAGTTTGCTATCTTGCTTATTCATGCATACAAATACATTATAAATGTTTCCCATGACTAACTATTATTGATACAGGAGTTAAAAAGAAATTATTTAGGCAGATAGTGAGTGTAAGGAAGTCCTTGGTAAATTTTTCCTTTTAATAAAAAGCAACAAACAAATTATTTCTTTTTTAACAAAGAGCAGCCTGTAAAATCGAGATGCAGAAATAGATAACCAAGCTGGAAGCTTGCATGAATAAATGCCAGCAGCTGTGCCAATAGGAAAGGAGCTACCTGTAGACTATGGATGTTCAAAAGGTGGCTCCATCTTCCCTTTTCTTTGTAAACCAGATGTAGTGTAAGAAGCAGGCAACAAGGTGCTGGCAAATGCTCTATTTGCGTAATAGAAGATTAGGGTGGGGCAGCCAGCTTCCTCATGCACTGTGTAAATGTCCACACCTGATCCAACCAATCTTTGAGTCCTATGTAAATTAGACTCCGCCTCCTGAAGCCAGTCTGTAAAATCCAGTGTGCTTCACTGAAGGCAGGAAGTCCCACTGGGGTGCCCCACTCTTTCTCAGGAGATTCAGGAGAGAGAGCTATTCTCCTTTCTTTTGCCTATTAAATCTCCACTCCTAAACCATAAACCAACTTCTTTTTTTTTTTTTTTTTTTTGGGTAAGAGACGGAGTCTCGCTCTGTCGCCCTGGCTGGGGTGCAGTGGCGCGATCTCGGCTCACTGCAAGCTCCGCCTCCCGGGTTTACCCATTCTCCTGCCTCAGCCTCCGGAGTAGCTGGGACTACAGGCGCCCACCACCTCGCCCGGCTAGTTTTTTGTATTTTTTAGTAGAGACGGGGTTTCACCGTGTAGGCCAGGATGGTCTCGATCTCCTGACCTCGTGATCCACTCGTCTTGGCCTCCCAAAGTGCTGGGATTACAGGCTTGAGCCACCGCGCCGGGCCTCTAAACCAACTTCTTGTGTGTCCATCTACTCGATTTCCTTGACATGAGATGATGTAACTCAGGTGTTTACCCCAGACAAGTGACTCTGCTTCATTATGTTAAAACTAATTAATTTATTAGTTAAAATTTCTATATTAAGAAATATAGCACATTTTAAAGGCCACTGATGCAAAGTGCAAAAACTGCTATATACAAATATGATATCAAATTATACTTCCAGTAACAGTGTTACAAAGCTCTTATTTCCCTATGCTTACCATTTATGAATAGTTTAATGGAACATGTTATTTAAAAAAATATTTCCCAGGCTGAGTACGGTGCCTCACACCTGTAATCCCAGCAGTTTGGGAGGCTGTGGTGGGCGAATCACCTAATGTCAGGAGTTTGAGACCAGCCTGAACAACATGGAGAAAACCCGTCTCTACTAAAAATATAAAATTAGCCGACGTGGTGACATGTGCCTGTAATCCCAGCAACCCAGGATGCTTAGTTAGGAGAATCACCTGAAACCAGAAGGTGGAGATTACAGTGAGCTGAGCTCATGCCATTGCTCACCAGCCTGGGCAACAACAGCAAAATTCCATCTCAAAAAAAGTTATATATATATAAATAAATTGAATTGCCTAGTCGTGTCTTCTGCTTATTTTGCTATTGAATTATTTAACTTTTTACTGATTCATATAAGCTTTTGGTATCCCCATTGTAGTAATCGTTTGTCCAAAATTATTTTACACATACCTCCATTCAGCTCCCAGTGTCCAGGTTCAGTATTTTTGAAAGAAAAGGAGTTCCTGCCTTGTAAATATGCCTACTTTTTTTTTTTTTTTTTTTTTTTTTTGAGACGGTCTCGCTGTCTCGCCCATGCTGTCTCGCCCATGCAGTGGCTGGATCTCAGCTTACTGCAAGCTCCGCCTCCCAGGTTTACGCCATTCTCCTGCCTAAACCTCCTGAGTAGCTGGGACTACAGATGCCCGCCACCTTGCCCATCTAGGTTTTTTGTATTTTTTAGTAGAGACGGGGTTTCACCGTGTTAGCCAGGATGGTCTCGATCTCCTGACCTCGTGATCCGCCCGCCTCGGCCTCCCAAAGTGCTGGGATTACAGGCTTGAGCCACCGCGCCCGGCCTAATATGCCTACTCTTTAAAGAGTTTAAATACCAATTAGTAAAACCCTATTAGGGAAGCTTAAACATTGTCTAATTGAATTTGATGTGTGGAAAATAAATGTCTAACTTTTCCATTATGATTTAACCACGTTTAGGAAGGCAGCCCATACATTCTGGGCTGAAAAGTCTCATAAAAAAGGGAAAATGTATTTATCAAGGAGGGTACCAAATTCAAAGTTTGCACTGCACTTTGCTGAGCACATTGTCTTTTTTCAAGCTTAAACTTTTTAAAAAGTTGCCAGTGTTCTCTCTGAACACACAGAGCTGCTCAAACTACAGCCCTGCTCCAAAACATTTGGTGGCTCATAACAGACTACAGAGCTGAGCCCCCTTTCATGATTCTAAGCAGTCATTCATGTTTCCAACATCCCTTATCATCTCATCTCTACACAACCCTCCCAAATTATATTCTTTTCTCACACTCTACTTCTTGTCCTACCCTGTCCTCAAATAAGCCTCATAATTTTATACTTCAAGTCCTGTACTTAAACTGCTTTTTTGCCCAAATGTACCTTTTTCCTTTCCCACATTCTTCTCCTCCACATGGAAAAGCTGCACATGTGAGTGTACCACCTTTCCTTTCTACTGCAACTTCTCACTTGCCAGTTCTTCACTTGTTCTTGCTGGTTGTGAGGCACTGGTGAATTTTAGAACTGGAATCATATTATATCCATCTTTGCAGTTCTAGAGCCTGGTACCAGGTGTAGGTGTCAAGAAATGGTTCCCAATGCAAGCTTGCTGATAGTGGTCTTCAACAGATGAGACAAGAAAGGAGCCAGAATACTGGTCTACTAATCCATATTGCTTTCCACTATTATTTTGCTGAAACTCTCCCAATGTCATAAGAAAAATAACAATGAAAATAATAATAGCAGTAAATACAGAAGATAAGTCAGTTAAAAATGAGCTGGTAGCATGCATGACTTCAATTCTGTATTTATTACTAGTTTCAAAATAGTCCTTATCCACAAATAGAAGAAAACAGATCCTTAAGTGTCTGTCACAATGCAAGACCTGCCAATTTCATAACTTGCTCAGGCACCCTCATAAAAGAAACTAGGCACACTGGTGACCACATCTCAAACATACTCAAAGGAGACAGAAGGTCTTCCTCTCACTGTCCTCCAGTACATGTGGCTCCTGCTGCTTAAAAAGCAACACACACACACAAAAAGTACCTTCCAGAGACTATCACATTTGATCTTGGACACATTTTTAGATTAGTAATCAAATCAATTCATTTGATGCCCTTACTTCACTCATATCACATGTTATGAGCCTTTTAAGATCACCCCAATGCAAATTCTGAGGCAAAACCTGGAATTTTTATGTTATATAAAATAACAATAGACCTGTTCTCAAGGCATTGGCCCTACCCAAAGCAAAACTAAATTTCTCAAACACTTATGAGCTTACAATTTCAAATCTCGCCGGGCGCGGTGGCTCAAGCCTGTAATCCCAGCACTTTGGGAGGCTGAGACGGG
>NC_045454.1:29910581-29928352 GCF_002776525.5 Piliocolobus tephrosceles | reverse complement strand
AGCTGAGGCAGGAGAATGGCGTAAACCCGGGAGGCGGAGCTTGCAGTGAGCTGAGATCCGGCCACTGCACTCCAGCCCGGGCGACAGAGCAAGACTCCGTCTCAAAAAAAAAAAAAAAAAAAAAAAAAAAAAAATTTCAAATCTCTTCAAAAGTATGCTTTATATGAGTCCTTGAACAGGGCTCAGCACTTTCAGTGAGATTAAAAGTGGGTGTCCACAAGGAAGATTTCAAGAGATAAGAGAGCCCCCTACTACCCACCACACAGAGGATCAACAGAATTGTAGAATCTATGCTCATGATTTTTCACTTCTAGCATATCTCCCCCCATGTAAAAGACCACCTCCCTTCCACATGCTATCCTTTCCAATGAGAACATGTTAAAAATTTCATCCTTGGTAGGAGTTTTTCAGGGTTTCACTGTACTTTTCCACTGGATCTCAGTCTGCCAGTGTTCTGCTTTAGTGTCTTCTTGAACTCCCCCTTTTTTTTTTTTTTTTTTTTTTGAGACGGAGTCTCGCTCTGTCACCCAGGCTGGAGTGCTGTGGCCGGATCTCAGCTCACTGCAAGCTCCGCCTCCCGGGTTCACGCCATTCTCCGGCCTCAGCCTCCCGAGTAGCTGGGACTACAGGCGCCCCCACGTCGCCCGGCTAGTTTTTGTAGTTTTTAGTAGAGATGGGGTTTCACCGTGTTAGCCAGGATGGTCTCGATCTCCTGACCTCGTGATCCGCCCGTCTCGGCCTCCCAAAGTGCTAGGATTAACAGGCTTGAGCCACCGCGCCCGGCTCGAACTCCCCCTTTTTAAGGGCAAACAAATCCCCGTCAGTCAGTTCATGTATTAACATGACCTCTGCAACTCCCTCAGTCCACAGAACACCAATCTCTATTCCTGACCATCACAAAGGGAAGGTCTAACTTTTGTGGTGAAATATTAGCTAAAATGAGCTGTTGAATAGGTAAGCTGTAATTTATTTCTGGAAACCAGAAGCCTGACCTGACACACTTATACTTTTCCCTTGGTTTTAGCATCTTTTTCCTTGATGTGTCTAATAGGGAGATCTCTGCACACAGGAGGTTTTCAGTTAGTATTTGTTTGGTGAGCGGGTCATGTCTCTATGGTAGGTAGTCTGACAGGGGTAAGAAGCACAGTCCTGAAGACAAACTTAACAGTTTGAGTTCTAATAGCTGGCCGCCTCTCTGGGTCTCCATTTCCTCATCTTAATCTTCAGGATGATAATTACATCTACATCTCTTTTTCTTTCTTTCTTTCTTTATTTTGTTTTATTTATTTATTTTTTTTGAGATGGAGTTTTGCTCCGTTGTCAGGCTGGAGTGCAATGGCACGAACTTGGCTCACTACAACCTCCACCTCCCGATGAATAAAAAAGATATTGTGTAAAAAAAAATTAGGATCCTGGTAGCTAGTGCTCAATAATTGTTAGATCTTATGACTTCTGCTCCTACTGCTATCATGTTGAGTGTGTTTGGATTAATAGGTCTAGCTCAGGTGGAAGACAAACAGAAATACTTAACCTCTTGTTTATCTGATTTAATGCAAATACAAGCAAACCTGGCTAAGAAATGCTTTTCACCAAAGTTTGTCTGCAATTTGAATGCTTTAGATTAAACTTAAAAGAGTATTTAAAAGTACTCTAGATAGGCCAACAGTGTTGGCACATACCTGTAATCTCAGCACATTGGGAGGCTAAGGTGGGTGGATCACCTGAGGTCAAGAATTCAAGACCAGCCTGGCCAACATGGTGAAACCCCATCTCTGCTACAAATACAACAATTAGCCAGGCATAGTGATAGGCAGCTGCAATCCCAGCTAGTGGGGAGGCTGAGGCAAGAGAATTGCTTGAACCCGGGAGATGGATGTTGCAGTCAGCCGAGGTCACACCACTGTACTCCTGTCTGGGTGACAAGAGTGAGGTTCCAACTGAAAAAAAAAAAAAAAAATAGTACTCTAGACAGATTAATTTGTAATATAAGCATATCATAATTTCTGGTGTTTAGGACTTGATTTCTGTTTATTTAGTTTTCTGAAGAAACATAAGAGACAGCCGCTAGCTACTACCAGACTTCCTAGAGACAAGAATTTGACCAGTGTCAACCACTCCACTTCCTCAATACACTGATACTTATTTCTTTTTCTTATCATAAAACAAAACAAACACATGACCACACACCATCTGCTCTCCAGTGCAGAACAGAATAATAAGGCACAAAGCAAGCTTCATAACACACAGACCACCATGTTCACCACATCTACATCTAGAGCTGCTTTAAAAAAGGAGCAAAATCAATGAGAAACTGAGAAGATGAGTGATTACCCTATTTTCAGCCCTTATCATCACAAGAAGACCAAACATACACACACACTTTCTCATTCCAAGGCAGAGCATCCACTTTCCTGTCAAAAAAGTAATTTGACAGCATATATCCCTATCTCACATTCTTAGCAAGATGACATTGGCTTTGGGCATGTAAAGAATAGGCATACTACAGACACCCTTAAGACAAAACGCATGGCCTGGCTTACCTGATACAGTTTTTAATTTCTCTGAAGCAAACTCAAATTACTTCTTAAGTAAACTCAAATTTCAAACTTTTTTTTAATTAACTTATTTCATTAATTGCCTCGTAGACTTCACAGGAAATATATTCAACTTGCATTCACTTAATCTTAGCACAATAGATGATCTAAAATATCCAGAAAACAGCCATATGTAAGACATGCCTACACCCCAAAGTATAGAAAATGTAACACACAAAGACCTTGAGGAAGCATCACCATAACAGTGCAAATACACAAATATTTAAGAAAGAATACGTGACCCAACAGACAGCATACATGGTCACCACTATCCAGCACTCTGCAAAATAAGTGGCTAGGAATGGCTTATTCAAAAGTTGGCTTATATATATTTGTCACCACAAATTAGTTCTGAACATACTGATTTTAATTTTGGATATTCACAAGGTAATTATCTAGTAAGATATTTATAACTAACTTGTAATTAGACTATTAAATGCATGCATATACTTAGGTCACAGTGAGGTAAAAAAACTCTGAGTTATTTGTAGAGTAACTTAAGATTTAAATTTTCAAAAAAACATACTTAACCATAGTTTTAGAAGCATTCTTCCCAGCGTCTTGTCACCAAGCTATTTCAAGATTAAAAAGTGAGGAGTAGGGAGGGCTTTTTAAAGGTTTATTCCTTCTATTCAGTTTATCTTATCCTGTACAGAAATGGAATGAAGTGTAGTGTCTGCCCTAATGATATTTATGGTTCTGGTGATGCAGAAATATCCATTCTCCTTAAAATGAGGAAACCAATGCTATCTGTGACCTAAAGGGATGTTCTGGTTACATCTGTCAGGATTGACACCATAGAAGAGAAGCATCTTTGGAGCACAGTGGGACTCACCTGAGATTTTGGAGAGTCATGTGGATGACCTCAGAGACAAGCATTACCCAAAATTAGAGTCCCAGTAAGACTTTCATGTGAGATTGTCTTAAAAAATGGTGGCCCAACTCACACAGAAGAGGAGGGCTGTGCAGTCAAGTGAGACAGATATTTTTTCTCAGGAGCAGAAATCTTAATGTAGGAGATGGCCACTTGCTGAGTAGTCAAAGCATGCCCTGATGGAACTCTCTGGGGGTCAGATTGCACACTGTCTCCCTGAGTTGCATAAAGCACAGAACAGCATGCCTGCACTCCAGCTTCTAGTGTGTACCAACTCAGCAGAGAACACATCCCTGTCTATTTTGTTTCAAAAAAACTTAGTTTGCCATTTTACAAAAACATGAATTAACACAGTAGAAACCCAAGGAGTGCCTAGGGGTAGGTAGCAATTCTGTCATCACCAGAAGTATTTAAATGCTGGCTAGACAAACACTCTGTGGAAATTAGTTTTACTCTTTGTGAAAAAGGTAAGATTAATGTTTTTCTTTGGCACTGACAGATTTAGTAAAGATCATAGCATACAGTAGATAAACAGCAACTTTTGTTTACTAAATAAACTTTATTTTCACAGATTACTGGTGAAGCAAAATATTGATGTAACTCTAAGAAATTAACGGTAATACAAGACCACTTATGTGGTTGATGAGCTGTGGCCCCTTTTCAGATCTGGTACAATTAACACTCCCATTGTAGAGGCCATTTACCACCAGTCTGCCTTAGCCGCCAAGCATGCTTGGAGCACAGTTCCTGAAGAGGGAGTTCCAGTGCAGTCTTTTCTACGTGTCATGCAGGGATCACAGCTTTATGCACAATTTATCGCACTGCTGAAAGATGCAGTGCAGCCTCAGATCACTCATGCCTCTGCTGCAGAAATGCTTACCATAACTCTAGCCTATGAAAATGCAAATACAGATTGCAAACATGCAGGGGCTCCTGTGAGATCCGCAAAGAGCTTGGGAAATTACCTTGAAGCCTGTCAGGATGTAAGAACTGAATTTTATCATTCTATGATGTTTCCTTAAGCAATAGCTAGTTTAGTAGTTGACAAATCTAAAAGGAGCCAAGGATCAAACCCTAAAGTGGGAAAATTTTATAATTGTGGAAAAACTGGACATTTTAAAAAGGAATGCCACCAGACCTCAGGACAAAAAGGACCTTACAATGTGGTGCCCCCCGCTCTGGTGGAAAAAATGCCAGGACTCTGTCCTTTCTGTACAAAGGAAATAATTGGGCTCATCAGTGCCACTCAAAATTTCATCAGAATAGCACTCCCCTGTCAGGAAATGAGAAGGTGACCTGGACCCAGGCCCCCAAACCATGAGGGCATTCCCAGTTCAGACCACAACCCCACTTCAGGGGTGGGTCCCAGGAGGAATATTGATTCCCTCTCCCAGGAACACTAGGAGGTACAGGATTAGATATCCCCACCAGAGATAGAATTACATTAGTTTGAGAAGACAAACCTACCGAAGTTCCCACTGGCATTTGGGGACATTTGCCAGCAGAACACATGGGACTAATTTTAGGCAAAAGCCGCCTTAACTTGCAAGACATCACTAGTCCCCAGAGTAGTTGACTCCGATTATGAAGGAGACATTCAAGTTGTTTTAATGTCACAAGATCTTTGGGTTTTTGAACCAGGGGAATATATAGCACAATTATTGCTTATCCCCTGCAAATTACACCCTTCTCCACGAAAGGAGAAATGAGGAAATAAAGGATTTGGCAGCGCAACTACATGCGAAATCTATCTATTCCAACCCATAGCTTCTAATAGACCCGTCTGTGTAATATTAATTACAGGAAAAAAATTTATGGGCTTATGGACACAGGAGCTGATGTGTCAGGAATATCCAGTAAGGATCGGCCCCCATCCTGGCCCCTCAGACTAACTTCCACAATGCTAGTGGGAGTAGGAGCAGCTCAAAGTGTTTGACAGAGTGCTGAAATTTTACCTTGTCTTGGTCTGGATGGACAATCGTGTACCTTCCAGCCTTATGTTGCAAATATAGCTATCAATTTACAGGGTCAAGACTTACAGCCTTGGATATGAGACTTACAGATGAAAACTTTTATAACCTAGGATTTAAAATGTTGAAGGACATGAGATGTAAGAGTGGGAAAAGTTTAGAAAAATTCCTACAAGAAAACCCTAACCGAATATCAGTAACTGGAAAGACAGACAAAAAAGGATTGAGACATCAGGATTTATTATTGGGGTCATTGATACTTCTCCACCACCCACTGCCTTACCTTTAGAATGACTCAGTGACAAACCTATGTGGGTGGATCAATGGCCCCTAACACTGGAGGAGCTAGCTCAATATCATCTGTAGGTGAAAGAATAATTGGATGCAGGACATTTAGAGGAATCAGTTCTTGAAATTCACCAATATTTGTTATCCCAAAAATAGCCCAGAAGATGACAACTGCTGCATGAGTTGAGAGCTATTAATGCACAAATTAAACCAATGGGTGCATTACAGCGGGGCTTGCCATCCCCAGCAGCCATTCCTAAAAACTAGCCTCTTCTAGTAATAGATCTTAAAGATTTTTTTCTTTACTGTACCATTACATGAGAAGGATAAGCCTCGATTTGCCTTCTCTGTGCCTTCTATTAATCAGAGACATGCTACATGCCAAAGAGGTGAGACATCTGGTCATGTATGGTGACATTGTCGCCATTTGCTCATATGGTGATTTCCAAACAATGAAAAACTGACAGTGGACCTGCTTATACTAGTCATGCTTTTCAAAATTTCCTACAGCTTTGGGCTATGACCCATAATGAAACAGGAATTCCTTACATTATAGACCAGGCACATCAAACATTACAACACATATTGAAAAAACAAAAAAAGGGGATCGAAGACCAACCACCACCTCAAACAAAACTACATTTAACTTTATTTACTTTAAATTTTTTGACTCCTTGTGCCAATGGTAAGACTGCAGCAGAAAGACATTGGCAAGTGTTAGGAAATTAGGAATTTAGGAAATTAGGAAAGTTTATCTGAAAGTGTTATGGAAATCTCTGGAAGAAGGACAATGGAAAGGTACAGTGGATTTACTGATGTGGGAATGAGGGTATTCTTGTGTTTTTACAGCAGTTGGACAAACCGTATGGGTGCCCTCAAGGTGCATGCAACCATGGAATGGAAGACTGGAGGGACCCATGGTGGTCAACCATGGGCCCGGTCCCTCTGGTATGGGCCATGGGCCAGCTGAGCCTGAGTGCAAAGATGGAGAGAAGGCCAACTGGAGTCATGATGACATCAATCCCTATCACCTGGGGGACACTCAAGAAAACCACACAGGAAGCTGAGAAACTACGGGAGCATCAAAGCCAGACGAAAACCCCTGATTCCATGTTCTTGGCCATGTTAACCATAATGCCCTGTGTGGTATATTTTCCCTTTGCAGAGTCAAAAACATATTGGGCCTAGGTTCCGATCCCCCAGTATTACTACCTATACTTTGGAGTGACAGTCCTCCTGAGATCTATCATGATCAGGGAGCATGGGCTCCAGGACCCCTAACTCCCCTGACATAGAACAGTTAGACTCTCAGAACAATGTCATCAATTATACTACCCCACTGGAAGGACTGTCCTTGTGTATCACTATAAAGATGTCACTCAACCATAGTTGTCTTACAACTGAAGCACAAGCATGGTTGAGTCACCGTGGAAAAGTTATGTACTTATTAGGTCTTGGTTCTATTTGTGTAACTGGTGTGCTAACCAACCATTCCCGGCACAATTACCCCAACTGTGCTGACTATATGGAATGGATTACCTTCAATAGTTCTGACCTCTCTCCATGGACCCAGTGTCTTGGCTCACTGGGTAGAAAACAATCTATGTTAACAGGAGACATTGTGGATTGGGGAACTAAAGTTCAACTAGATGGAAAAGATTAAAATCAGAAATCATAGCACAAACTTCACTGCCATTAGTGGCAAACTTTGAATACTCTTTCTTTATGCCACACCGGGATCCAATCCCAGTCGGCCACCTGGATTGCTTGGCATGGAGCAGGCTTTAGCACACCTCTTCCTCAATGGCATTATCTAGGGAAGAAAGGTCCAATTCAAGAAACAATATGGAAAGCAGCACTGCTGTCATAAATGGTAGTATCTGGGTAGGAATACTCTTTAATACCAGTATTGCTACTCAACACAGTCTTAACGTTACATTTGTAAAGAATAACCCCACTCAATTTACGGTTTGTGGTTTTAATCCTTATGTCTTTTTGGCCACTAAGAGGGACCAGCTCCGGATAAACAATACCCAAATTGGGGTAGACCTGTAAATCTTGCCGGTTATATCACTGAATTAATCATAGCACATTGCAAACACGTAGTGTCTCTACTTTGATGATTTGGTGTCACATTCCTGGGCTATGGATTCTCATCAATCTGAGTCTTGGGATGCCACCCCTGTTTTGCACTTTGTGAAACTTCTCCTAACTAAACTTACTCATCGTGCCCATAGAGCCTTAGGCATGATAATTTTTGATGTTGTTTCCTTGGTCACACTAATAACTTCTGTTATACTGTCCTCTGTAGCTTTGCATAGTTCTGTTCAAATGGCTCAGTATGTAGAGAACTGGAAGCATACAGCCAACAAAGCATTGGTACTTCAGAGTAAAATTAACACTGAGTTACAAACTGAAGTGGTAATGTTAAAATCCATGGTTCTGTGGTTAGGGGAACAAGTACAAAGCTTATGGTTGCAACAGCAATTGTACTATCATTTTAATCACACTCATATTTCTGTAGCCAACTTAGAATATAACCAAAGTGGGTATCCATGGAACCTTGTAAAAGCCCATTTGCAGGGAGCTTTCACATCCAACATCACCTTTGACATTGGTGAATTACAAAAAAAAAAAAAAAATTTCTTGATTTAAATAAGCAAACTCAAGAGTTTCAGCCTTCTTTAGAAGCCTGGACTGAATTCCAGCAAGGCTTGGAGAGCCTCAATCCTTCGACCCATCTAAAGTACCACGTTAACGTCTCATATGTAGTTCTGGGAATAATGTTGTTCTGTCTCTGTTTTCTGCTCAAAGTCTGTAAAATCAGATGGACTGCCAATCAGAAAATAAAGCTGCCCAACCTGGCCTTACCTTCATTCAATTAAAGCGAAAACAGGAAGGGAGAGATGATGGGAGCCAGAAACCTGAGGATTGTGATCAACTCAGCATTCCACTGGAGGCTATATGATCAAACAGCAAACTGTTTATCATGAATGCAGAATGTGGGCAAACTCACATCTGCACCTGCCACCGGAAGGTATGCTGAAGGGAGCCACTCCCTGGTGCCGTGCTCCTTGAGATTATCTACTGGGACATCTGGAGCCTACTGTTCAAAGAATGCTGTCATACAGGCCGACACTAAGTCAAGCAGCTGACTGACAACCACCCCCTTCTCCCAATCTCCTTTACTCAATAAATAAAAAAGGCTCTAGAACTCAGGGCTCTTCTTCACTAGAAGCAAGGAACCCCCGACCCCTTCTTCCAAATATACTCTTTTGTCTTTTTCTTTATTCCCACGTTCATCTTCCTTTATTCAAGCCACCAGCGTACGTGGCAAAACTAATCAAAATACAGTAGTCAGTGAACACCAACCATGCAATTGTGCTAGGTAAGAAGATGGAAAAAATATTTTTGAGGTGGGAGAAACATGTTAACAGATAAATTACAGCAGACAGACTTGACAGATGGGGGTAACAGTTATTAGGAACAAAAGACTGAATTCTCCCTAGAAAACATAGTATTTGAGATGGGGCTCACCAGAGGAGTAAATGTTCTTTGCTGGGGTAAGGGGAAGGAAACACAACAAAAAGAACAACCCGTGCAACAGCAGAGGCAGTAAAGAATTATTCAGTGTGGCAGTGATGTGGAAGACAGAGACAAGAGCCAACGCTAGAAATTTGGTTTGTCCCAGCACTTTGGGAGGCCGAGGTGGGGAGATCATGAGGTCGGGAGTTCAAGATCATCCTGGCCAACATGGCAAAACCATGTCTCTACTAAAAATATAAAAATTAGTTGAGTGTGGTTACATGTGTCTGTAATCCCAGCTACTCCAGAGACTGAGGCAGGAGAATCGCTAAAACTCAAAAGGTGGAGGTTGCAGTGGATGAGATTGTGTCATTGCACTTCAGCCTGGGTGACAGAAAGACTGCAAAAAAAAAAAAAAAAAAGATAATTGGTTTGGAAGCAGATGAGGATCTTTGTAAAACACGGAGTTTGGATTTTTCTTATTGTAGACAACAGGGAGCCAAGAAATGTTATTAGGCAGGCTAACAATGAGAGCAGCTTTAGTTTTCGAGGATGATGACTCTGACAGCAGGTTGGAAAATTAACAGCAGTAGGGAGAAACTGGTGGCAGAAAATTAACCTCAGAGGTGTTTATGACTCAATGAGGGCCTTAGGTCAGAAGTGATTAAACAGTCAAAGTCAGTGACTGGTACAGGGTTTTGGGAGAGCCTGGTGACTGGACATGGGGGTGAGAGAGACATGCATCAGGACAGTCAGCAGTAATGTTCCTGGCCTAGTAGATTGTGTACATGGCAATCACCTTCCAGAAGGAATGGAGATTACTTTCATTTTTACAAGTACCTGCAGGATGAGAGGCTTGTAGTGTGATCAGGATGACAAAAAATTACAGCTTCAGAAAAGTTGTAAGTGAAAATATAGTGTTAGAGTTGCTAGTTTTTAGGTTAGAGGAGAGGTAAGAAAAGCACCAGAATGCACAGGGCATTCTGCAGGAACAGAACTCACTCCCAGGTATGGGACTGCAAAGGTTGATGCAGAGAACAGGCGTTGGGTAATTGGCAACTGACACCAATGGGACGCTTACAGTCTGTCCACTGATTTAAGATTTTTAAAACAACTATTCTCAAGCGTTTCACATGTCTTTGAGGTAAGTGGGGGCCCACACCACTTTGGGGGCAACTGTCTACTTACTGCCAGCAGCCCTTTCTTTTCTGGAATTCAGTCTCATCTTCCTGCCTTCTCCCTTGCATATCTCCTGCTTGTGTAATAGGGTGAAAAGTGGGACGGCAGGACAAAGTTCACACCAAAAGCACTGGTTGGCTAAGAGATCACTCCTTTCTAATTATACTAGACAGTTCTGGTCTGAGGCCTGGGGTCCCAGAATATAAAATAATTACTGTCTCCTTTATTGCATCCCTGTATTATCCCATTCCTCTCAGCCACGACAGCTGGCTGACACCCACCCTCTCAAGAGGACATGTATGGACAGAAGACCTGGCTCAGAAACACTGCTGTTTGAAAAGGGCAGATAGTTAAGAATTTTGCAAAAACTCGATAAATTAAAATTAGGGTGACTATGAATGCAAAAACATTAACTGTCAAGCAAGTAAGAGCTGGTTCAAAGAATTTTTTTAAAAGATATGCTCCACATAACTGAAAACATGAGGGAGACTGGCAGATGACAGCATCAGAGCAAGTTTCCTAAATAACTGAGGAGGTGACTGGGAAAACTGAGCCACCTACCCAAACAGCTTTACAGAGCCAATGCATCTCATTTGTTGTAGAAGCTGATGAGTTCTAGAACTCGTATTTCCTATGGAGTTTTCAAGTACATTGAACATCACTTAATGTTTTCCTCAATCCCAAGCTGCTTGTAAAACTTTGTCCTTGCCAACCATGGCACCTTAAAGGCAGATACAATCTTATCTATTTTATGGAATTTTAGATTTCTAAATATACCACGTAATACAGATAATGCACCCAGTGTGCTTGTGGATGCAATAAAGTCCACTTCTGTACCTCTCAAGCAGGCTTCATTGACTTCAGCTCTTCTGACATTTGGGGCTGTCCTATGCATTGTAATATATGGAGCAGCATTTCTAGTGTCTGTACGCTAAAGGCCAGTAGCACTCTCCCAAAGCAAGACACTGAAAAATTCAAAATTCTGGAAAGGAAATCTACAGTGTATACCCACAAAGCTTCCTGATCTCAAAATATACCACTTCATTCCGTATGTAGGTTTTGAGTTTCTGGAACATTTGCTTTACGCTTAAAACAATCCCATGAAGTAGAAAAGCTACTGACAAGATGCCTATCATCATATTCATCAATGGCAATGCCACCAAAAGCTAAAGTTTCATTTTAAATTCCCTTATACCTTCAAATTCAACTGAATTTATTTTGAAAACAACTAATGGTCTTTATTAAAAATAACAACAGACATACACAGAGGTAAATAAGCAGTATTCATTTAAAGCTACATAGTTTTGAGATCAAACTGACTTTATAAAGCAGCTGTTCCATGGGGCTAACCGATAGTTAGGAACTGCGGATCCTGAGCTTAATTTATTGCCAGCCCCTGGGTAGATCATAAAGCAGCTGTAACAGCAGTCAATATACCCACCCAACTCTAACAGTTTTCTCTGAGTATAAATGAAATTTTTGCTGAGTGCTTTCAAAGAACAGGGTGAAAATAACTTAGCCCAAAAAGGTACACCAAAATGAATAAGGAATATTTTAAGTAATTAAACCACCAGAAATATAAGACATTTTAGATAATCCTACCCCATTGTCTCTGAGAAAAGGGAAAAAAGAGAATATACAAAGCAAGCCATCCAAAGACAAATACAGTTTTTAAAAGCTCTATCTAATTAACCCCACTGAAGATTTTTTTGGCCACCTGGTGTATGCAGGCACTGCTCAATGTAGGACAGTGTTCACCAACCTTTTTGGCACTGGGGTCTGGTTTTGCAGAAGACATTCTTCCCACAGATGTGGTGGGATGGTTTTCATTTGGGATGATTCAAGTGCATTACACTTACTGTGCACTTTGTTTCCATTATGATTACATTGAAATATATAATGAACTAATTGTATAACTCACAAATTGTAGAATCAGTGAGAGCCCTGGGATTGATTTCCTGCAACTAAATGTTCCCATCTGGTGCTGATGAGGGGCAATGACAGATGCTAAGGCATTAGATTTTCATAAATAGTGTGCAACCTACATCCTTCACATGAGCAGTTCACAATAGGGTTTGCACTCCTATGATAATCTAATGCTGCATCCTTCACATGAGCAGTTCACAATAGGGTTTGCACTCCTATGATAATCTAATGCTGCCACTCATCCGTAATGCAAGTGATGCGGAGTGGCTGTGAATACTGATGAAGCTTTGCTAACCCACCATTCACCTCCTGCTGTGCAGCCTGGATTGCAACAGGACACAGACTGGTATCAGTCTGTGCCCTGGTATTGAAGACCCCTGATGTAGGGAAACTACATTTATTTATTTACTGCAACCGTGCAATCTCAGCTCATTGCAAATTATACCTCCTGGTTTCAAGCAATTCTCCTGCCTCAACCTCCCCAAATAGCTGAGATTACAGGTATGTGACACCACGTCCTGTTAATTTTGTATTTTTAGTAGAGACGGAGTTTCACTATGTTGGTCAGGCTGGTCTCAAATTCGTGATCTGGGTTATTCACCCACCACAGCCTCCCAAAGTGCTGGGATTACAGGCATGAGCCACTATGTTCTGCTGACAACTACATTTATTACCAGCCATTAATTACCAGAGCAACTATGTTGTACAGTGCCTGGCATGCACCAGGTGCTTAATAAACAGCTATTGATCTAATGAAGGACCAGTAAGGTAAGGTGTATTTTTTCTCCTTCTACAAGCTGTGCCTGTGTCAGATGCAAATAAGACCTCAGGAGTCTGCCTGAAGTGACTTAAAATAAAAGACTCTTTCATCAAGCAGTCACTTGGATGATGTAGCAAGTTACGTTGAATGTATCACTTGTAACAGCTTAGTGACAGGCATGTTTACCATCACATAACAAACACGTATCTGCCACACTCAGGGCTTAGAGTTTGAATTTCTAATGAGAAGTAAAGTGGTACCTAGAAAACCCCAGAGAATAATATTCCAAATATCCATAAGCATCAGGAGCATTTCCAAAAATTGTCCCACATCCAACAAATCCTTTAAAAACAAGATATGCTACACATGCAAGCAGTTTAGCAGTATTTTTAAAAATGATAAACAGTGGAGTCCGGAGCAAGATGGCCGAATAGGAACAGCTCCAGCCTCCAGCTCCCAGCACAAGCGACACAGAAGACGAGTGATTTCTGCATTTTCAACTGAGGTACTGGGTTCATCTCACTGGGGAGTGGTGGACAATTGGTGCTGGTCAGCTGGTGCAGCCCAACCAGCGAGAGCTGAAGCAGGGCGAGGCATTGCCTCACCTGGGAAGCGCAAAGGGGAAGGGAATCCCTTTTCCTAGCCACGAGAAACTGAGACACACAACACCTGGAAAATCGGGTAACTCCCACCCTAATACTGTGTTTTACCAAGGGTCTTAGCAAATGGCACACCAGCAGGTTATATCCCACACCCAGCCTGGAGGGTCCCACGCCCACGGAGCCTCCCTCATTGCTAGCACAGCAGTCTGAGATCTAACTGCAAGGCGGCAGCGAGGCTGGGGGAGGGGTGCCCGCCATTGCTGAAGCTTAACTAGGTAAACAAAGCCTCCGGGAAGCTAAAACTGGGTAAGCCCACCACAGCTCAAGGAGGCCTGCCTGTCTCTGTAGACTCCACCTCTGGGTGGAATCTGACAGCTGTCTCACAGCTTTGAAGACAGCAGTGGGTCTCCCAGCATGGAGGTTGAGATCTGAGAACGGACACACTGCATGCTCAAGTGGGTCCCTGATCCTTGAGTAGCCTAACTGGGAGATATCCCCCACTAGATGCAGACCAACACCTCATGCGGGGTACACCCCTGAGGTGAAGCTTCCAGGGCAAGAATCAGACAGCAGCACTCGCTGTTCAGCAATATTCTATCTTCTGCAGCCTCTGCTACTGATACCCAGGCAAACAAGGTCTGGAGTGGACCTCAAGCAATCTCCAACAGACCTACAGCTGAGGGTCCTGATTGTTAGAAGGAAAACTAACAAACAGAAAGGACACCCACACCAAAACCCCATCAGTACATCACCAGCATCAAAGACCAAAGGCATATAAAACCACAAAGATGGGGAAAAAGCAGGGCAGAAAAGCTGGAAATTCAAAAAATCAGAGCACATCTCCCCCTCCAAAGGAATGCAGCTGATCACCAGCAACGGATCAAAGCTGGATGGAGAATGACTGACAAGTTGAGAGAAGAAGGCTTCAGTCGATCAAACTTCTCAGAGCTAAAGGAGGAACTACATACCCAGAGCAAAGAAACTAAACATCTTTAAAAAAGAATGGAAGAATGGATAACTAGAATAATCAATGCAGAGAAGGCCATAAACGAACTGACAGAGATGAAAACCATGACACGAGAGATACATGACAAATGCAAAAGCCTCAGTAACTGACTCAATCAACTGGAAGAAAGAATATCAATGATTGAAGATCAAATGAAAGAAATGAAGCGAGAAGAGAAGTCTAGAGAAAAAAAGGGAAAAGAAATGAACAAAGCCTTCAAAAAATATGGGATTATGTGAAAAGACCAAATCTACGTCTGATTGGGGTGCCTGAAAGTGATGAGGAAAATGGAACCAAGTTGGAAAACAGTCTTCAGGATATCATCCAGGAGAACTTCCCCAACCTAGTAAGGCAGGCCAACATTCAAATTCAGGAAATACAAAGAACACCACAAAGATACTCCTCGAGAAGAGCAACTCCAAGACACATCATTGTCAGATTCACCAAAGTTGAAATGAAAGAAAAAATGTTAAGGGCAGCCAGAGAAAAAGGTCGGGTTACCCACAAAGGGAAGCCCATCGGACTAACAGCAGATCTCTCGGCAGAAACTCTCCAAGCCAGAAGAGAGTGGGGGCCAATATTCAACATTCTTAAAGGAAAGAATTTTCAAACCAGAATTTCCTATCCAGTCAAACTTAAGTTTCATCAGTGAAGGAGAAATAAAACCCTTTACAGACAAGCAAATGCTTAGAGATTTTGTCGCCACCAGGCCTGCCCTACAAGAGATCCTGAAGGAAGCACTAAACATGGAGAGGAACAACAGGTACCAGCCATTGCAAAAACATGTCAATATGTAAAGTCCATCGATGCTAGGAAGAAACTGCATCAACTAGTGAGCAAAATAATCAGCTAATATCACAATGACAGGATCAAGTTCTCATATAACAATATTAACCTTAAATGTAAATGGACTAAATGGTCCATTTAAAAGACACAGACTGGCAAATTGGATAAAGTGTCAAGAACCATCAGTTTGTTGTATTCAGGAGACCCATCTCACATACAGAGACACACATAGGCTCAAAATAAAGAGATGGAGGAAGATCTACCAAGCAAATGGAGAACAACAACAACAAAAAAGCAGGGGTTGCAATCATAGTCTCAGATAAAACAGACTTTAAACCATCAAAGATCAAAAGAGACAAAGAAGGCCATTACATAATGGTAAAGGGATCAATACAACAGGAAGAGCTAACTATCCTAAATATATATGCGCCCAGTACAGGAGCACCCAGATTCATAAAGCAAGTCCTCAGAGACTTACAAAGAGACTTAGACTCCCATACAATAATAATGGGAGACTTTAGCACCCCACTGTCAACATTAGACAGATCAACGAGACAGAAAGTTAACAAGGATATCCAGGAATTGAACTCAACTCTGCACTAAGTGGACCTAATAGACATCTACAGAACTCTCCACCCCAGATCAACAGAATATACATTCTTCTCAGCACCACATCGCACTTATTCCAAAATTGACCACATAGTTGGAAGTAAAGCACTCCTCAGCAAATGTAAAAGAACAGAAATTATAACAAACTGTCTCTCAGACCACAGTGCAATCAAACTAGAACTCAGGACTAAGAAACTCAATCAAAACCACTTAACTACATGGAAATTGAACAACCTGCTCCTGAATGACTACTAGGTATGTAATGAAATGAAGGCAGAAATAAAGATGTTCTTTGAAACCAATGAGAACATAGATACAACATACCAGAATCTCTGGGACACATTTAAAGCAGTGTGTAGAGGAAAATTTTTAGCACTAAATGCCCACAAGAGAAAGCTGGAAAGATCTAAAATTGACACCCTAACATCACAATTAAAAGAACTAGAGAGGCAAGAGCAAACACATTCAAAAGCTAGCAGAAGGCAAGAAATAACTAAGATCAGAGCAGAACTGAAGGAGATAGAGACACAAAAATCCCTCCAAAAAATCAATGAATCCAGGAGCTGGTTTTCTGAAAAGATCAACAAAATTGATAGACCACTAGGAAGACTGATAAAGAAGAAAAGAGAGGAGAATCAAATAGACACAATAAAAAATGATAAAGGGGATATCACCACCGACCCCACAGAAATACAAACTACCATCAGAGAATACTATAAACACCTCTACGCAAATAAACTAGAAAACCTAGAAGAAATTGATAATTTCCTGGACACTTACACTCTCCCAGGACTAAACCAGGAAGAAGTTGAATCCCTGAATAGACCAATAGCAGGCTCTGAAATTGAAGCAATAATTAATAGCCTACCAACCAAAAAAAGTCCAGGACCAGAGGGATTCACAGCCGAATTCTACCAGAGGTACAAGGAGGAGCTGGTACCATTCCTCCTGAAACTATTCCAATTAATAGAAAAAGAGAGAATCCTCCCTAACTCATTTTATGAGGCCAACATCATCCTGAACCAAAGCCTGGCAGAGATACAAAAAAAAAAAAAAAGAGAATTTTAGACCAATATCCCTGATAAACATCAATGCAAAAATCCTCAATAAAATACTGACAAACGAATCCAGCAGCACATCAAAAAGCTTATTCACCATGATCAAGTGGGCTTCATCCCTGGGATGCAAGGCTGGTTCAACATACGCAAATCAATAAACGTAATCCAGCATATAAATAGAACCGAAGACAAAAACCAAATGATTATCTCAATAGATGCAGAAAAGGCCTTTGACAAAATTCAATAGCCCTTCATGCTAAAAACTCTCAATAAATTCGGTATTGATGGAACATATCTCAAAATAATAAGAGCTATTTATGACAAACCCACAGCCAATATCATACTGAATGGGCAAAAACTGGAAGCATTCCCTTTGAAAACTGGCACATGACAGGGATGCCCTGTTTCACCACTCCTATTCAACATAATGTTGGAAGTTCTGGCTAGGGCAGCCAGGCAAGAGAAAGAAATCAAGGATATTCAGTTAGGAAAAGAAGAAGTCAAATTGTCCCTGTTTGTAAATGACATGATTATATATTTAGAAAACTCCATCATCTCAGCCCCAAATCCCCTTAAGCTGATAAGCAACTTCAG
>NC_045454.1:29898409-29910481 GCF_002776525.5 Piliocolobus tephrosceles | reverse complement strand
TCCCAGCACTTTGGGAGGCCGAGACGGGCGGATCACGAGGTCAGGAGTTCGAGACCATCCTGGCTAACACGGTGAAACCCCGTCTCTACTAAAAAATACAAAAAAGCTAGCCGGGCGAGGTGGCTGGCGCCTGTAGTCCCAGCTACTCGGGAGGCTGAGGCAGGAGAATGGCGTAAACCCGGGAGGCGGAGCTTGCAGTGAGCTGAGATCCGGCCACTGCACTCCAGCCCGAGGGACAGAGCGAGACTCCGTCTCAAAAAAAAAAAAAAAAAAAAAAATCACAAGCATTCTTATACACCAGTAACAGACAAACAGAGAGCCAAATCGTGAATGAACTTCCATTCACAATAGCTTCAAAGAGAAGAAAATACCTAGGAATCCAACTTACAAGGGATGTAAAGGACCTCTTCAAGGAGAACAACAAATCACTGCTCCGTGAAATAAAAGAGGACAGAAACAAATGGAAGAACATACCATGCTCATGGATAGGAAGAATCAATATTGTGAAAATGGCCATACTGCCCAAGGTAATTTATAGATTCAATGCCATTCCCATTAAGCTACCAATGACTTTCTTCACAGATTTGGAAAAAAACTGCTTTAAAGTTCATATGGAACCAAAAAAGGGCCCGCATTGCCAAGACAATCCTAAGTCAAAAGAACAAAGCTGGAGGTATCAAGCTACCTGACTTCAAACTATACTACAAGGCTACAGTAACCAAAACAGCATGGTACTGTTACCAAAACAGAGATATAGACCAATGGAACAGAACAGAGCCCTCAGAAATAATACCACACATCTACAGCCATCTGATCTTTGACAAACCTGACAAAAACAAGAAATGGGGAAAGGATTCCCTATTTAATAAATGGTGCTGGGAAAATTGGCTAGCCATAAGTGGAAAGCTGAAACTGGATCCTTTTCTTACTCCTTATACAAAAATTAATTCAAGATGGATTAGAGACTTAAATGTTAGACTTAAAACCATTAAAACCCTAGATGAAAACCTAGGTAATACCATTCAGGACATAGGCATGGGCGAGGACTTCATGTCTAAAACACCAAAAGCAATGGCAACAAAAGCCAAATTGACAAATAAGATCTAATTAAACTAAAGAGCTTCTGCACAGCAAAAGAAACTACCATCAGAGTGAACAGACAACCTACAGAATGGAAGAAAATTTTTTCAATCTACTCATCTGACAAAGGGCTAATATCCAGAACCTAAAAAAAACTCAAACAAATTTACGAGAAAAAAATAATCCCATCAAAAAGTGGGCAAAGGATATGAATAGACATTTCTCAAAAGAAGGCATGCATGCAGCCAACAGATACATGAAAAAATGCTCATCACCACTGGCCATCAGAGAAATGCAAATCAAAACCACAATGAGATACCATCTCACACCAGTTAGAATGGCAATCATGAAAAAGTCAGGAAACAACAGGTGCTGGAGATGATGTGGAGAAATAGGAACACTTTTACACTGTTGGTGGGATTGTAAACTGGTTCAACCATCATGGAAAACAGTATGACGATTCCTCAAGGATCTATAACTGGAAATACCATATGACCCAGCCATCCCATTAGTGAGTATATACCCAAAGGATTATAAATCATGCTGCTATAAAGACACATGCACACGTATGTTTATTGAGGCACTATTCACAATAGCAAAGACTTGGCATCAACCCAAATGTCCATCAGTGACAGACTGGATTAAGAAAATGTGGCATATATACACCATGGAATACTATGCAGTCATAAAAAAGGATGAGTTCGTGTCCTTTGTAGGGACATGGATGCAGCTGGAAATCATTCTCAGCAAACTATTGCAAGAACAAAAAAACAAACACTGCATGTTCTCACTCATAGGTGGGAATTGAACAATGAGATCACTTGGACTCTGGAAGGGGAACATCACTCACCGGGGCCTATTATGGGGAGGGGAGAGGGGGAAGGGATCACATTGAGAGTTATACCTAATGTAAATGATGAGTTGATGGGTGCAGCACACCAACATGGCACAAGTATACATATGTAACAAACCTGCACATTGTGCACAGGTACCCTAGAACTTAAAGCATAAAAAAAAAAAAAAAAAAAAAAAAAAAAAAAAAAAAACCACGGGAAAGATGGAAAAAAAAAAAAAAAAAAAAGCATGGTAATCAGAGGCCAGGAAGAATTGGCTGGGGTGAGGATGTTAGGGTAAAAGTGAATATTGGTAGTGGGTACAAAAATAGTTAAAAATATGAATGAGACCTAGTTTTTACTAGCACAATGGGGTAACAGTAGTAAACAATAATTTAATTGTACATTTAAAAACAACTACAAGAGTATCATTGGATTGTTTGAAACACAAAGTGTAATTGCTTGAGGTGATGAATACCTCATTTGTCATGTTGTAATTATTATATATTACATGCCTGTATCAAAATACCTCATATAACCCATAAATATATACACCTACTGTGTACCCCCAAAATTAAAATTTTAAGAAAACTTAAAAAAAATGATAAACAGTGCAATTTCATTCACCTGAAATGAAGCATAAGACCCTTTGGATGGAAGTCATAACCATTCCTGCAAAAGTTCTGTGGACTCTTGAAGGTAGCACAGAAGTAAGCATTTTTTGTGTGTTTACAAAAGGTTTTAGCCAAGGCTTTGTCCTCTAACAGACTCCGTAATTAAAATATGGCTTAGAAACTCTACCTGCCTGGCCGGGCGCGGTGGCTCAAGCCTGTAATCCCAGCACTTTGGGAGGCCGAGACGGGCGGATCACGAGGTCAGGAGATCGAGACCCTCCTGGCTAACACGGTGAAACCCCGTCTCTACTAAAAATACAAAAAATTAGCCGGGCGAGGTGGTGGGCGCCTGTGGTCCCAGCCACTCGGGAGCCTGAGGCAGGAGAATGGCGTGAACCCAGGAGGCAGAGGTTGCGGTGAGCTGAGATCCGGCCACTGCACTCTAGCCTGGGCGACAGAGCAAGACTCCGTCTCAAAAAAAAAAAAAAAAAAAAAAAAAAAAAAGAAACTCTACCTGCCTACTTGAAAAAGCATCAAATCTAGAGAATGCTTTTCACAGGTGTGAAAAAATGAAAACTAAATCACATTCTTCTCTTTGCAGTTCCCTTTCCCTCACCTTCCACTTCTACTAAATATACCTCAGCATCATTGTGCACAGGTGCAGGGACCACTACATATCTAAAAAAGGAAAAAAACCTCACATATATGGGGATGCACTGGCAACTTTGCCTTTGCAGAAATCATTTTGTTTCCACCAGGCAGAAGTGTCTCACTATTTTCAGCCTTCTCATCTAACAGGCAATTTTTTTTTTATTGACTTTGAAAGGGCTAAGCTTAAATCTAAACTCTTAAACAAGAACGAGGGTTCAATTTTCTATTAATGACATTCCCAGACAGGCTTTTCAACCTACCAAATTGTTATATTTTTATTCACCCTTCTCTCTCTCCACAACCACTAACATCATCTCCCACAAAAGAAGAAGAAAATCCTTCCAATGTTCCCGAATGTGTGCTGCTGCTAGCTCAGAAGCTGTGTAGAGTTTTGCAATCGAGTGTGAAATGCTGGCCTGGATGTGGGCTCGTGGATCACATGCTCGATGTGCCCTCAGCCCAGAAAATGCGGGAGAGCGTCGGCTTTGGGAAGGACCTCCCCCGCTCCTTAGCAAACATTAGGGTCGCAGTTTCCTAAGAGACACAAGTGGGAAATGAGCAAGTGTTGGAGACCAGCCTCAATACCACCTGTAGGGTACCTGAAGTCTGCTGGCGATGAAGGAATGAGAAGAGACAAGTTAAGAGTGCAAAAGGGTGGGGACCAGGGGACCAGTGCAATTCAGAGGCTGCAAAGGCACTGAGCTCTGGTCTCCACACTATTTATTGAGTACAATCACTTAGGTCTAAGAAGCAGATGTTCTGGGGTGAAACGGTGAAAGGGAGGCGATGTGTCACACACCTAATCTATAGCAGTGGCTGTTTAGCTAAATTTTCTTTGTGCTGAAGCAGCATAAACTTAACTACTGATTTATTCTTTAACTTATCGGAGAGCAGCTGTGGGGAGTAGGCTTAACTAGGAGCTAGCAATTCTAGCTCATTCTAGATGCATCAAAGGAGTGTCTTTCTCCTCGAGCACAGTGCATCAAAGGAGTGTCTTTCTCCTCGAGCACAGTGTTTATAGATAAGATTCTATGCATCAAAGGAGTGTCTTTCTCCTCATTCTAATGCATCAAAGGAGTGTCTTTCTCCTCCGAGCACAGTGTTTATAGATAAGAGAGCAGGTCACGCTCTGGTCATGGGAACATGATGGCAATAAGGAGGCTTTCCTCCTCAGAGGCCTCCTGGGGCTTTCCACAACTTATTGTTCCATACTTTTATGGCCAGTTTATACAGGCACCCCATAAGACTTTTTCCTAGTAGGGGAGGGGGCCCAGGCAGAGGCTGGTGCTGGGGTTAGAGAAAGCGACACTAGGCATCTGGCTGGTATGGGAGGAGGAAGGGAAGCCCCAGAACAAATCACAAATTGTTCCAGCGGGAGTAGGCCCCCTGCCTTTTTCCTGGACTCATGACCGCATCGGCACTGAGTCCCTCACTCCTGCAAGGAAGGTGCTCTCCACACCGACGGATCTTTGTGAAATATGCACCCCACTGATGGAAGGGCGAGGAATGATAAGTGCCCCATGGCAAGACCCTGGCCCCCTTCTTTCCTGGGCACCTTAGGTGGTAGTCGGCCACACAACTGCCAGACAGGAAAAGGCCAGGGCGCAGGGCTGCCTGTTGCCCCCTCAACACCAGTGTCCTCTGCCCAGAAAGTTCAAATCGGCAGAGCAGGGTGCGGAAAGAGCTTCCACCAAACACCCTAGCAAGAACACCCCAGGAGGCCACCTCCTGGCCGGCACCCCCAATGCTTTATGACTGCAGAGGAAAGCAGGATCCCTAGTTTCCAGGCTTCCCTGCCAGAGAGAGAATGGAAAGACAATAGAAGGAAAGTTTCTCCTTTCACAGGGGGAAGGATGCGGGGAGACAGGGCAGAAGTTGGGGAGCAGCATCGGGAAGATATTTCTGGCTTACAAGGCTTGCACCATCAGATTCCCAACGGTGCTATAACAAATAAATTCATCCCAGTATTCCGGGAGGCCAAGGTGGGCAGAGCACATGTGCCCAGAAGAATCAGACCAGCCTGGGCAACACGGTGAGAGCCCATCACTACAAAAATAGTCAGGTGTGGTGGGCCACGCCTGTATTCCCAGCTACTCAGTAGGCTGAGTTGAGGGAATCTCTTGAGACTCATAAACTTGTGCCACTGCACTCCAGCCTGGGTGACAGAGCAAGACCTGTTCTCATAGAATAAAATAAATAAATAAACAAATAAACAACCATATATATAAACTCGGTTGCCTGGGTTGGGCCGGATTCTTACCTTCCAAAAGCTAATATAGACGCACTTCAGGTCTTGCTAGCACAGCACTACAGAGACTGCCACAACATGTGCCGGGTGCTGCTTGTCATTGCCAGTTCCTCGGTAAGAGGAGTAGCAAGAGTGTAGGAGTGGAGAAAAAGGAGAGAAAGAGAAGAGTGGAAGAGAAGGAGAAGTGGGGAAGGAGGAGAGATAAAGGGAGGAGGAAGTGAGAGAAGAAGAGAAGAAAAAATGCGAAGAAGATAGAAGAGAGAAAGTAGAGAAAAAAACAGAAGAGAACAACGGGACTGGAAAAAAGAGGAGAAAAAACCTGGAAGAAGGAGAAGAGTAGGAGAAAAAGAGGGAGGAGGAGGAGAGGAAAAGGAGAAAGGTGAGGAGAAGAAGGAGGATGAGGAGGAGAGAAGAAAATAGGGGAGGAGGAGAGGAAGAGAATGAGGAGTACAGGAGGAAGAGGAGAGGAGAAGGAGGAGGAAGCAAAGTAGAGCATAACAGGAGGAGGAGCAGAGGGGGAGGAGAAGAGATGAAGGAGGAGAAAAGGAGGAGGAAGAGTAAAGGAAACATAGGGGAAGAGAAAAGGAGAAGAGAAGGCGAGGAAAAGGAGTAAGAGGAGGCAAGGAGAAAAAGAAGGAGAGGAGGAAAAGGAGGAGAAGAAAGTGAGGAAGAGTAGGGGCAGAAAAGAAAAAGCAAAAGGAGGAGAGGAGGAGAAGGAGGACAGAAGGAAAAGGAGGAAAAAGAGAGGAGAAAAGAGACAGGAGAAGGAGGAGGAGGAAGAGAACAGAAAAAGGAGGAGAGGAGATGAAGGAAGAAGACGATAGGAGGAATGGAGAAAAGGGGGAGAGGTGGAGGATAGAAGAAGATGAAGAAGATGAGAAAAGAAAAAGGAGGAAAAACAGGAGAAATGAAGGAAGAGAAGGTGGAAGTTAAAAGGGAGGAGTAGGAGTGGAGAAGAAAGAAGACGAAAAAGGAGGTGGAAAAGGAGAAGAGGGAAGGAGGAGAAGGAAAAAGAGGAAAGGAGGAGGAGGAGTGAAACAGTAGGAGGAGGAGGATGCAGTGGACTAGGAGGTGGAGGAGAGGAGAAGGAGGAGAGATAAAGAAGGAGTAGTAGAAGGAGAGAAGAAGAAGAGGAGACAGGAGGAGGAGAGGAGGAAAAAGAGAAGGAGTAGAGGAAAAGAAAGAAGAAAAGAAGAATAGGAGGAGGAGGAGAGGAGTTGGACAACAAAAGCAAAAGGCGAGGAGAAGGAGGAGGAGAGGAAAAGGAGAAGAATTAGAAAGAGAAGGAGGACAGGAGAAAAAGGAGAGGGAGGTGGGGAAAAGGAGGAGAAGGATAGAAGGAGGAGTAGAAGAGAAGGAAAGGAGAAGGAGGAGAGAAAGATAGGAGAAAAGGAAAATTAGAAGGAGGAGGAGAGAACAACAAGCAGGAGGGGAGAACAAGGAGGAGGAGAGGAAAAGGAGGAGAAAGTGGATAAGAGAAGGGGAGCAGGAAGAAAGAAAAAGAGGAGAGGAGATGGAGGAGGAGAAATAACGAGGAAGAAGGAGAAGGAGGGGAAGGAAAATAGGTGGAGAAGGAGGAGGAAGAGAAGGAGAGCAGGAGGGGAAGAGGAGGAGAAGGGGGAGGAGAGGAGAAGAAGGAGGAGGAGTAGAGAAGGCATAGGAGAGAAAGACTTGGAGAAGAGGAGGAGAAAAAGGAGAAGATGAAGAGAAGAAGGACAGGAGGAAGAGAAGAAAGGAAAGAGGAAGAGGGAGAAGAGAAGGAAAGGAGTGGGTAAAAGGAGAAGAAGAAAAAGGAGAAAGAATAAGAAGGGCAGGAGGAAAAGACAGGGAGGAGGAAAAGAGAAGAAGAGGAGGACAGAAGGAGGGCTTGAAGAGGAGGAAAAGGTGGAGGAGGAGAGAAGAAGGAAGAGAAAAAGAAGGAGGAGAAAGAACATGAGAGGAGGAGGAGGGGTGGAGAAAAGAAAAAATGGAGAAGGATGAGAAGAGGAGGCAGAGGAGCAGGGGAGGCAAAGAAGGAGAAGAAGAGAATTAGGATGAGGAGCAGAGGAGAAGGAAAAGAGGAGATGAGGAGAAGAAGGAGTAGACGAGCAGGAGGAGAAAGAAGAAGCGGAGGAGAGAAGGAGAGGAAGAGGAGAGGTGGAGGAGGAGGAGAAAAGAAGGAGAAGTAGAGGAGGAGGAGAGAAGGAGGAGAGGAGGAGCAGAAGGAAAAGGGAAGGAGAAGGAGAGGAGGAGAAGGACATGGGGAGAAGAGGAGGAAGAGGAGTGGAGAAGAGGATAAAAAGAATCTGGAGGAGAAGAAGAGGAGGAAAAGGAGAGGAGAAGGAGGAGAGAAAGAAGAGGAGGAGTAGAGAAGGGGGACAAGGAGGAGCAGAAAAGAGAAAGGAAGAGAAGTAGAGAAGAAAGAGGAGGAGAGGAAAAAGAGGAGGAAAGCAGGAAAAGGAGGAAGAGGAGAAAAGAAGGAGAAGGGGAGAAGAAAATATAGAGGAGAAGAAAGAGGAAAAGAAGGAGAGGAGAAGTAGGAGGAGAGGAGGAGGAGGATGAGAGGAGGAATGGAGCAGGAGGAGGAGAGGAGGAAAAGAAGAGAAGGAGAGAATAAGGAGGAGGAGCAGAAGCAGAGGAGAGAGAAAAGTAAAAGGTGGAGAAGATGAGGAGGAAGAGGAGGTGGAGGAGGAATAAAAGGAGGAGGAGAAAGAATTGGAGAAGGAGAGGAGAAGAAGAAAGAGTAAAAAAAGAAGGAGGAGAGGAGAAGAAGAAGAAAAAGGAGGAAGAGAGGAGGAAAGAAGTAGGAGGAGAGGAGGAGAAAGAGGAGAAGAGGAGGAGGTGGATGAGAGGAGAAAGAAGAAAAGAAGGAAAGGAAGAGAGGAAAAGTAAAGGAGGAAAAGGAGTAGGAGGAGGATAGAAGGAGGAGAAAAAAGAGGAGGAGGAGAAAGAGGAGGAGATAAGAAGAGAAGGAGGAGTGAGGGTGGAGTAGAAGAGAAGTAAAAAGAGAGAAGAAGGGGCCGGGCGCGGTGGCTCAAGCCTGTAATCCCAGCACTTTGGGAGGCCGAGACGGGCGGATCACGAGGTCAGGGGATCGAGACCATCCTGGCTATCACGGTGAAACCCCGTCTCTACTAAAAATACAAAAACTAGCTGGGCGAGGTGGTGGGCGCCTGTAGTCCCAGCTACTCGGGAGGCTGAGGCAGGAGAATGGCGTAAACCCGGGAGGTGGAGCTTGCAGTGAGCTGAGATCCAGCCACTGCACTCCAGTCTGGGCGACAGAGTGAGACTCCGCCTCAAAAAATAAAAAAATAAAAAAAAAAAAGAGAGAGAAGAAGGAAGAGAGGAGAAGAAAAAGGAGGAGAGAAGGAGGAGTAGGAGAGAAAAAAAGAACAGGAGAGAGGAGAAGGAGGAGGGGGGAAGGGGAAGTGAAGAAGAGGATAAAAAGGAGGTGGAGGAGAGCAGAAAAAAGAAAAAGAGGCAGAAGAAGAAGAGGAGAAGAAGGAGAGGAGGAGGAAGGGAGAAAGAAAAGGAGAAAGAGGAGAGAAGAAAAAGGAGGATGAGGAGAAGGAGGAGAAGAGAAGAAGGAAGAAAAAAGAAGAAAGAGGAAGAGAGAAGAAAAGGGGGAGTGGTGAGGAGGAGGAGAAAAGGAAAAGGAGAGCAGGAGAAAAAGGAAAGGAAGAGAAGAGAAGCCTAGGAGGAGGAGAAAAAGCAAAGGTGAAGGAGAGGAGAAGGAAGAGAAAAAGGATAAGAGAAGGAGGAAGAAGAGGGGAGAAGGAGGAGGAAGAGTAGGAGAGAAAGAAGGAGATAGAAGAGATGAGAAAAAGGGGGAGGTGGAGAGGAGGAGGAGAGGAAGAGGAGGAAGAAAGGAGGAGAAAAGGAGAAGGAAAAGGAGGAAGAGTAGAGTAGAAGGAGGAGGAGCGCAGGGGTAGGAGGAGAAGAGGAGGAGGAAGAGAGAAGTAGGATGAGGACGAGGAGGAGAGGAGGAGAAGAGAAGATGGATGAGAAAAGAAGGAGGAGGAGAGAAAGAAAAAGAAGAGGAAGAGGATAGGAGAAGGATGAGGAGGAGAGGAGAAGAGAAGTAGGAGGAAGAGGACAGGTGGAGTAGGAAAAGGAGGGAAGGAAAAGGAGTAATAGAACAGGAGGAAGAGGAGAAGAGAAGGAGGAGGAGCAGAGGAGAATATGGGGGAGGAGGAAAGAGGAGAAGTAGAAGAGGAGGAAAAGAGGAGAAGAAAAGAAAGAAAAGGAGGAAGAGCAGAGGAGAAGGAGGAAGAGAGGAGGAAGAAAAGAGAGGGAGTGCCTGGTCTGTCCCGCAGACCCTGACTGAGTGACAGATGAAAGGAGTACTCAGACACAGGTATGCAGTGTTAGAGCAACTAGGGGTCTGCCTGGCTGTAGTGGCCAAAGTGCAGCCCCAAGAAACTTGAGCCGCTTGCTTTTATTCAATGCAGGCACAATGCCAACAGCCTTGAGCAAACACAATCTGTAGGCAATTAACATTTATTGTTCCCATTTCAGGGAATATCACACAAGAGGATGTTCAGAGGTCAGTTCAGGGACAACTTCAGACAAACATGCCTGATCAAGATAACTTATTCCTCACTCTTTTGAACACACTCCTCACCTTATTCCTCAGGGTTAGAGAACAGCTGTTTTCAGCTATTCTCTCCCAAAGCTATGCAGAGCCTTCTGACTTTTCAGAAGGCCTGCTCCTTTTTCTACAGTTACTCCCACCACTCTGGCTGATCTCCCACATCTCCCCATTTTCTTTTCCTTTTTTTTTTTTTTTTTGGCATCAGGTTTTGTTGATTGAAGAGTATGGATGTGTGCAGCAACAGGTTTGACAGGTGCAGCAGTTACAGCTTGTGTTCTGGCTCTGCATGCTAGAATTAGTAAATAGCATAAGATAAACGTGAGTATGATCAGTAATATTCTTTCCCAATCAAAGAGTGACCCCCAGGAGAGGGGATCTATACAGGAGAGGCGTTTTTGCACATTGTTCTATAGGGCTGTTACTGAGAAACCCCACCATGGGTATATTAATCCCTCCTAGCCAGGCAATCACATTGTTAAAAGCTGGGAAAGGGGTGTACACCCAAGTAACAGGGTGGAAGAAAGGCGGATCTAGAAGATAGGCCTAATAGAGTGTAGCAGGTAAGGGTTGCAGGCAGAGTGAGAGAGTAAGAAAAACTAATACCTGGTGAGAGTTGCAATGTATAACAGAGAGCATAGCAAGGAACAGATGATCTGGAGTGAATGATGTTTTTGTCTGGAGCAGAATTCGTTCATTCTCCTGAGTTGTCTTTTTCAGCATAATGTCCAGGGCCTGTGGTTGTCTGAGGAAGCCACATCATCTGGGGCTGTGGATCCAGCAGGGTTATTTATTTTATTTTTGGTACCAGGTTTGGTCCCAGCCACACCATAGTATGACTTAATGCATCACGCTGGAATCCAAAGAGGACCTGAGGGAAAATGAACAGAAGCATATCATCTTCCCCATGTTAACAAATCATTTGGACCACACCTTACATTACTATCTACATCTCCATAAAATTGAAGGTTTTATATCTTGAATGATTTTTGCAAAGTGCTTTTTTATAGCTGATTGAAATTTATCATCTAGATTTAAGAAATTAAGAATAGGCCGGGCGCAGTGGCTCAAGCCTGTAATCCCAGCACTTTGGGAGGCTGAGACGGGCGGATCACGAGGTCAGGAGATCGACCATCCTGGCTAACACGGTGAAACCCCATCTCTACTAAAAATGCAAAAAAATTAGCCGAGCGTGGCGGCGAGCACTTGTAGTCCCAGCTACTTGGGAGGCTGAGGCAGGAGAATGGCGTGAACCCGGGAGGCAGAGCTTGCAGTGAGCCGAGACCGTGCCACTGCACTCCAGCCTGGGCGACTGAGCTAGACTCTGTCTCAAAAAAAAAAAAAAAAAGAAAAGAAATTAAGGATAAATAAGGCCTGTGCCAATATTATGGCAAAGTTGTTACTCACATTCCACCTTTTTTGTTTTCTGAGCATATTTTTAAGGGTGGAATGGGCACGTTCTACCATGGCCTCTCATTGGGAGCTATACGAGACACCCATGGACTGTTGGATGTTCTGTTTGTGACAAAATTGTTGAAATTCTGAGCTGGTGTAAGCTGGACCATTATCAGTTTCAATTTTTTGGATCACCCCACGAACGCAAAAGTTAAAAGAAGATGTTTAATAACATATCGGGCAAACTCTCCAGAAAGAGCATGAGTACTAATGAGGTGAGAATTGGTATCAATGGATACTTGTACATATCTTAGTTTTTCAAATTCAGGGATGTGCATGACATCTGTTTTCCATATCTGATTAGGTTCTAGTCCTCTAGGGTTAACACCTTTTGAAGGAGGGGATGTGCCTGTGAGGTGGCAATCTGGGCATTGTAAAATAATTTGTATAGCCAGTTTTTTAGTAAGTTAAAATTCTTTAGTTAAGTTTCTCCAATTTTGGTGAAAAAATTGATGTGATTGGGTGGCTTGTGTCTTGTTTTTCTAAGACCAGCCCAGCGGGCGCAAAAGAACCAGCAAGTAGGCAAAGGTCAGGTGCAAAACTGCATGTTTATTTTGGTAACCTAAGGTGTGCAGGAGAAGTCTGTCAGCCTCCGGCGAAGGAGGACGGCAGAGTCCCCCC
>NC_045454.1:29878162-29883409 GCF_002776525.5 Piliocolobus tephrosceles | reverse complement strand
AAAAAAAAAAAAAAAAGAGAGAATTACCACTCTCTCATATATAAGGCCCCAGTATGTTACAGAGAATGTCATAAAAGGGTTCACCATGCATATGAGATTGTGTTTGTCCTATGCACAGCCAAGCAACCTTTAGAATTGTCACCATCACATATGGACAGAGCCCACTGGTGAGGTCCTGAATCTCACATGAATGTACTCCACAGTTGAAACTTTGTCATATGTGAACATCTGGCCACAGTTGAGATGGTGACTCATTTCTAAACCCACCTCATAGGAAGGTGAGGACTCTCTCATCTAGACTCAGCCAATTAGAGAGGTGTTGACTCTGGGCTTAGAACCACAGAAAAGGTTCTGGATTCCCTTCTTGAATGAAGGTCACAGAGGATCACCACTCTTGTATATTGTATAAAGCCCTCAGGTAACATGGTGAGTGTCACAGGAGTGCGCAGCACACAGGTGAGATAGTGTCTCTTGAAAGCATGCCCAGGAGACAATAAAGGTTGTCATTCTCCCACATAAATATATCCCACTGTTAAGGTTCTGAATCTCAGACATGGAGACTGTGAAAGTTGGAGAATTGACTCTCATATGTGGCCTGGTCCACAGGTGGGCTGGTGACCCTCAGACCAAGAATTCAGCACACATATGAGGCTGTGACTGCACTAACAGAACACAGTCTGCAGAAGAAATGGTAGCCCTTTTGCAAAAATTCTATCAGTTATTGAGATTGTTATTCATGAACTTAGACCCAACATACAGGAGGTATTGACTCTCATATCTAGAACACAGACATGTGTGGAATTTCTAATCTCATTTCTGGACTTTCCTTCAGGCGTGATTGTGCCTGCTAAGCATTTTAGTGATTTGACTCTCTTGCCGTGGCTCAGCCCACAGATGAGACTGTGACATATCTCTGTACTCTGCACCTCAAAGAAGTGACTCTCTTTTCTAGGCTTGGTGCTGCCCACAGGTGTCATGGTGACATATGACTAGGCTTTCCACCTAGGTAATGTGAGTCTTTTTTCTTGCTTTGCCACCACCCACAGGGTGCATTCTGACATATTCCTAAATTCTGCACTTAGGTTACATGACTCCTTTTTTTTTTTTGCCTAAGACCTGAATATTTTGCATAATATAACATATTAGTGGCCAGGCGCGGTGGCTCAAGCCTGTAATCCCAGCACTTTGGGAGGCCGAGACGGGCGGATCACGAGGTCAGGAGATCGAGACCATTCTGGCTAACACGGTGAAACCCCGTCTCTACTAAAAACTACAAAAAACTAGCCGGGCGACGTGGTGGCACCTGTAGTCCCAGCTACTCGGGAGGCTGAGGCAGGAGAATGGCGTGAACCCGGGAGGCGGAGCTTGCAGTGAGCTGAGATCCGGCCACTGCACTCCAGCCTGGGCGACAGAGCGAGACTCCGTCTCAAAAAAAAAAAAAAAAAAAACAAAAAAAAAAACATATTACTTGGCCCAACACCTATAAAATGGGATGTTTCTTCCTGGGCCATTTCTACAGAGGGCCTTGTGACATATCTCTGCATCAATCACCTAGGAGACGTGACTCTCCATTATTGCCCGCACTCTGCTCACAAGAAAAATTACAAATTATCACTAGGCCCAGGTACCAGGTGATGTGTCTCTCTTGCATGTGCCTTGACTATAGAAAGTGTTATTAGCTATCCTGGGCTCAGCACCCAGGTGATGTGACTCTGCTCCCTGTGTTTTGCTTTCATGAGAAGGTTGTAACGTATTCCTGGCTGAGTATTAAAGTGATGTGACAGTGCTGTCTGGTCCCTGCCCTCAGTAAAGATTGTGATGTATTCCTGGCCAAAAACCCAGGTGATGTGACTCTCCTCCTCTCTGCCTATTCACAGGTGGGATTGTAAAATATATTCTGGCCTAGCTCACAGGTGCAATGGTGACTCTCATACCTCCACCCATCTAACAGGAGAGATGCTGTCTTTTATAGCTAGGCCTATGGTAATGATTATAATCTTGGGTCTCCTTTTTGTACAAAGTCATAGGGAATTACCACTTTCTTGCATACCGTATAAATCTCTTGTGGTACAGAGAGTGACATTCCAGGGTTCAGCACACAGGTGAGATTGTGGCTCTTATGTGCAATGTGCACACCCCACCAACTGTTAGGATTGTCACCCTCACACTCGGATAGAGCCCACTGGTGAGGCCCTGAATTTCACACAGACACAGTCCACAGTAGAAATTGTGAACCCTCATATGTGAACATCCAGCCAGAGTTGAAATGATGACCTATTTATAAACCCAGTACATTGGCAGGTGAGAATTCTATCTGAACCCATGAAAATTCTACCTGGGCTTAGGGCTAGAGTGAACACAGTTTACAGGAGGAATGAAGAGTCTCAGGCTCCAAATCCACAATCCAGTTCATTGGTGAGTTCATCACTACCTTACTTAGACCCTACATAGAAAACGTGGTGACTCTCATACCTAGAACTGGGACCTGTGTGGAATTGTGAATTCATTACCGGATGTTCCTGCGGGAGTGATTGTTACATATGCCTATGTTCAGCACCTGAGTGATTTGATTTTGCTGCCTGGTCTCAGTCCGAAGGTAAGGTTGTGATATATCACTGGATCCAGCACCTCGGTGCTTTGACTCTCCTTTTTCTGGGGGGACCCCACATATTTTGTGTATTGTCAATTATTGATGAATTCTGCAGCCATGTTTTGTGACTCTTCCAAATGTGCCTTACATGTTGTGCCATACTGGGGCTCAATATATCACATTAGACATTATTACATATTGCTGGATTTAACACCCAGGTGATATAACTGTTTTTTTTCTTTTTTTTTCCGGGCCTGCCTTCAGGGGACCTTGTGACATAACTCAATGCCCATCACCATGGTAATGTACTCTCTTCTCCTGCCTGGTCTCTGATCACAGAGAAATTGTGACACATTACTGGCCTAGCAGCTAGGTGATGTGACTCTCCTCTTTTTCTCAGGCTCCACACATTTGGGTATTGTGACATATTGCTTAGGTGCTCAACACCTAAGGGATGGGAGTCTCCTACTTGGGACCTTCCTACAGGGGCACTGTGACATATATCTGCATTCCTCACCCAGCAGATGTGACTTTCCTTTTCTGCCTGCACTCTGCCTACATGGAAATTTGTGGCACATTGCTGTTGTCAGCAACCGGATGATGTATTTCTCCTGCCTGGGTCTTTATTACAGGAAAGATGATTGACATATTACTGAGCCCAGCATCCAGGTGATGTGACTCTCTTCTTCTGCTGGTCCCTGCTTACAGGGAAATTGTAGCATATTGCTACACCTAGCTCCTAGCTTATGTGACTCTTCTATTCATTTAGGTTTTGCCTTCAAGCGACACTGTGTCATATTGCTGGGCCCTGCCCTGAAAATTTGTGACTCTTCTGCCTGTGATTTGCCCACTTGGGCCATTGTGACATGTTGCTGGGTTCAACACTCAGGAGATGTAACTTTTATGTCTGGGTCTTGCCTACAGGGACATTTTGAAATGTCTTTGTGGCAGGGCGTGGTGGCTCAAACCTGTAATCCCAGCACTTTGGGAGGATGAGGCAGGTGGATTACAAGGTTAGGATTCGAGACCAGCCTGGTTAATATGGTGAAACTCTGTCTTTACTAAAAAAAAAAAAAAAAAAAGTAATAATTACAAAAAACAGCTGGGCATGATGATGGGCACCTGTAGTCCCAGTTACTCGGGAGACTGAGGCAGGAGAATCACTTGAATTCAGGAGGCAGAGTTTGCAAAGATCATGCCACTGCACTCCAGCCTGGGTAACAGAGTGAGGCTCCATCTCAAAAAAAAAAAAAAAAAATGAAAGGAAGAAAAAGAAAGAAAGAAATGTCTTTGTACCAATCCCACAGATAATGTGACTCTCTTGTGTTACCGTGTCTCTGCTCACAGGAAGAACTGAGACATTTTACAGGATGTAGCTGATTTATTTTTTAGTTTTTAGTTTTTCCTGCAGGAAAGATTGGGCAATGTTACTGAACTAGGCACCAAAAAGATATTACTTTTATTTTTCTTAGTCCTGCCCACGTAAGACATTTTGTCATGTTCCTGGGCCCTACACGAAGATGATGTGAGTTTTCTGCCCATCAACTATTTTATGTGACTCTCCTCTCTCATCTTCACCTTGTCCATAGGTTAGACTGTAATACATCTTTGGGCCTGGGTCACGCTAACAGAAGCGAGGGTGACTTACTGCTGGGTCCAGCACACAGGGGATGTGATTCTTCTTCTTGGTTCCTGCCCAACTGGTCACTGTGACATATCTCTGAGCCAGTCACCTAAATGATAGGTCTTTTCTTATCTTTCTGGATCTGTCCACAGTAGGAAATGTGACATATCACTGGGCCAAGCACCGATGTGATATGAGTCTCCTCTCAAGCCAAGGCCTTGCCTAATGTAATTGTGCCATATAGCTGGGCCCAGCTGCTGCATTAGCTGACTCCATTTTTTTCTCGAGTCCTACAAAACAATAGCATTATATGATATTTCTGGGCCTTTTACCTAGGTGATGTGACTTTTCTTTCTGGTATGTCCTCTGAAGGGTTATTGTGACATGTTGCTGGGTGCGACATTTAGGTGATGTGACTTCTTCTACTGCTTGGTCTGGCCAAAAGGGGATTGTGATGTATCACTTGGCCCAGCACCTATGTGATGGGACTCTTTTTTCTTGTCTAGACCCTACAAACATTTTGCATCGTGACATATAGCTGGGTCTGCCACCCAGGTGATGTGAGTCTTCTACATAAGCCCTGGCCACAAGAGTATTCTGGAATATCTTTTCAATCATCACCTAGGTAGTGATGTGACTCTTCTTCAGCCTCTATACTGCCACAAAGGAATTGTGATGTATCACTGGACCCAGCACCTAGATGATGTATCACATCTTTTGACTGGACCTTGCATATTTTGCAAATTGTTACTTTTACTGGGTCTGGCATTATGGGATAAGAGGTTCCTGCCTGGGCCTGCCAACAGATGGTCTTGTGACATATTTTGGCATCCATCACCTATGAAATATGACTCTCCTCACCTACATCCACCATGCACAAAGAAAAGATGGTAACATATCACTGGGATCAGCCACCAGGTGTGTGTCTAACCACTCAGGGTGTTTCTCAAAGAGAGTGTTGTAATATATCACTGGGCCCAGCACCTAGGTGATGCAACTTGTGTCCTGTGCCCATCTTTTCTTTCCTTCCTTC